>NW_010304774.1:0-28120 GCF_000700745.2 Antrostomus carolinensis | reverse complement strand
TGCTTCCAGGATTTTCAGTTCATAATTAGTGAGCAGATATCAGATCAAATTTAACAACTTTATCCTAAGATTTGATGCAACCTGTGGCGTTTCCAAGGGTTATTCTACTTCTTACTAGGACACCTTTGCCAAAACACAATTTTGTTTTCATACGAATGTGAGAATGTCTTTCTTTTTAAAAACATCCCCGGCCATTTCCTAACTGAATGGATGATGCTGAGATCAGATAACATCTCTCATCACTGAGCTATATCAAATGGTGAATGAGAAGGGCAGACTGCTCAGTGAAATTACAGAGCGCTACGTTAGAAAAAAAGTCAGTTGTAAGGAAGTGTGAGCTCTCAAGCCTTTCAGATATCAGTTACACATCAGTTACACATTTTTATTATTAGGCTAAGACACCAACAGCAAAACACTTACTTTCTTTTCTGCTTTAACCCACCCCAACCCTTCTCTTTTTTTTTTCCCCTCCATTCTTCCTAGCACAATAGTTAAACAGAAAAAGCTGGAGCTGAACTACAGGTAGGCACATCCTGCACCCGCACAGAGCCTGGCAGCTGAGGCACTGCTCGATGTTCATCAGCTGTTATACAGCAGCATCAGTGACAGGACTCCATTTCCATCCAATGATTATTTGTTACTGTCGAAAATTATTTTCAAAAAGGACAGGTAAAGAGCAGACCCAGGTGTTGTCTGATAGAATAATTACTTATAGAAATGGATCAAAAGTTGAAAAAAAAAAAAAAAGTTATCTGTGACAATACAGTGGCCCATTTCTAAAATTTATATAAGCCCATCCAAAGATTCCCCTTCAAGCATCTCATTAAATCTAGGCTCAAAAGCTAGAACTGAGTGCATTTATATATTTCAGCTGCTGAATGCTGTCAGGATCCAAAGATAAACTACTTCTTCCAGACAATTTAGATTTTATAACATTTGTTGGCTTCACCAAAGATAAAAGACTTTTGTTGTTTTAAATCACTGCTTTGTACAATCTGGTTTGCATGCATTTAACAAAACTATTCACAATCCCATCAGCATTTGCTGTGCAGCAACAGAAAGGTAAGCCACAACTGAGTACTTAGCCCGTGACACCAGAGCTTGATCTTCACACAATCTTGTTCTTCCTGGACTTTTTTCCCCCAATTAGATAATTTGTGGGCATGGAGGATTTTGTTTTAGACTTCACCACACATCTGCCTTACTGAGGGTGTGCTTCAACCCATTCATCTCTCAGTCCCATAAGCTCCTTACGGTACTCACAGCAGGTACTAAAACCCAAATATATATATACACACATACACAAACACACAAAGAGCTCAGTGTCTTCTACAAAAAAGAACTGCAGCTCAAAATCAACCCATAACATATCACTTGAACATATAAGAATAGTAAGCAACAGGCAATTTACTTTTCAAAGGACTTAAGTCTGCTTCATCTGCTCCATGTGCCCAAACCACCTCCTAACTACAGAGGTTGTTCAGGGAGCTCCGTGCTGAACCACAGGTGCCTGAAGACAGGAAAGATGAAGACAAGCCATAGGGTACAAAACCTTTTTCCTTCTGCCCCTCCAAAGGAAAGAGCAGTAGGAGTGCAGAATTAATAACTGTCTCGATAACCCCTCAGTAATGACCCCGGTGTGAAATTATCATAGAATGGTTTGGGTTGGAAGGACCTTAAAAGACCATCCAGTTCCACCCCCCCAACCATGAGCAGGGACCCCTTCCACTAGACCAGGTTGCTCAAAGCCTCAGCCAACCTGGCCTTGATCACTTGCAGGGAGGGGGCATCCACAGCTTCTCTGAGCAACCTGGGCCAATGTCTCACCACCCTCACAGGAACGAACTTCTTCCTAATATCTCATCTAAATCTCTCCTCTTCCAGTTTAAAGCTGTTACCCCTTGTTCTATCACTACCTGCCTTTGTGAAAAGTCCCTCCCCAGGCTTCCTGTAGCCCCTTCAGGTACTGGAAGGCCACTAGAAGGTCTCCCAGGAGCCTTCTCTTTTCCAGGCTGAACAGCCCCAACTCTCTCAGCCTGTCCTCACAGGAGAGGTGCTCCAGCCCTTGGATCATCCTCGTGGCCTCCTCTTATGATAATATGAAAATAAAGGGAAGGAAAACCCCTCTGCTTCCCACTTCTCACATCCCACATTAGGCTTCTCCAAACAGCAATCATGTACATGGAAACACTGCTTCACAGGCACTCCATCCTTGCTTGTATCTGTTGTCTACAACTGCCAGAGACAAATCATAGTGTCAAAATACAGGACACAGAAGAAAACATCTTCACTCTATTTGTGAGCAGCCTGAAAGCTGGGCTGGTAGCCAAATTCCATGCAACTGTCCACTTTTCCTCAGGAGCATACTTAGGGCTGGATTCAGGCAAAATTGCTCAAGGAAAACCTCTTGTGCACTCATTCTTTCAGGGACAACTTCTCTGCCCAGTCAGCTGCAAGGCTGCAGCACGCTGCCTGGGTCCCCTCCACATCAATGGCCTCAGAGACGTTCCAGAGCTCACATGGTCTGCTCTCGTCTGGGGACAATGGGGCAACACAGCCATGTAAACGTCTCTTCTGGCCTGACTTAACCTTCCCTGAACTGGCACAGTCACAACACCTCAGAGAAGGTCTCTCCAGGCCCTTGAAAAGCGATACGAGCAGCTCCCCGTTGCTTATGAGCACTTACCCATAAACTAAAGCGTAACATTTGATAGTTTGTAATAGAAGAGATGGAACTTCTTAATTTGACCAGGTGCCACTGTGGGATTTTCTGTACTCCACCAAACCCTCACCTAGGCTAGTTTTTAATATTTTCTTTTGATAAGGCATGACTTTGGTATAAACAATAAAAAAATAACCTATTTATTAATTATTACCAATTTCTGCCAAGACATTCCCAGACTTTCAAAAAGCTCTTTTCAGCTATAGGAAAAATTGTATTCAGAAAGGTCTTTATATCCACAGGTCTTGAATTTTTATTTATCCTTGCAGATCTCCCAGCATTACAACGTGGGTATGCCTGGATGGCATATGCAGCACTTCCCAGCTCTTGAGTCCCAAAGATTTTGGTTGCCCACTGAAGAGCTACAGAGCCTCTTCTGATGGACAACAGAACTATTATTTTTTCCTCTGTAGTTTACTCAATTAAAAAAAAATCCAGTTTTTATCTTCCCACATTTACTTTTCTTGGATAGTTATGTCACCTCTTTGATAGAAAATCTTACTGGATCATTCACACAGCCTAATGTGGCACTACGTTGCATTTCATATAGTTTCAATTAATTACTTAGCTAAGTTACTTGAAGTTTAATACTGGGAGAGGTGACTATTGTCCTTCTTTCATAACTGTTGCTATGATGTTTACAGTATATTTGCAGAAAGCCTCTAACAGCCTACTTTGTATGACCTAAATATTTAGTATAATGCATTCATTTCAACTTGCAGTTCTGGTGAGAAGTTGCTCTCTCCCCATCTTATAAATTAACATAAATATATTTTAAATTAACATTATTTGAATCAGAAAGAGATCAGCAGAACGTGACCAGCCCTAAAACAATGCTCATCTAAAACACTGTGAAAGAATGATAGACCTCGAGAGCTCCAGTGGTTTTGATGCAATACACTTACGCATAAAAAAAAATCCTGGAGGAAAAAAACATACACAGCAACCAACCAGGCTCGCTGTACATTTACTACCTATGTTTCCACTCAGACTCCACATCAGACAGATGCAGCGTTCACACCCAGCAGGATCACTCTTCAATAGCCACAACAACAAGAAACCTAAAATACAAACATCTAGACAAAGTTAAATTATCAAATTAAAGCCAGGATTTGCAGGACCTCCTTGATGACCTTGCAGATAGATCAATAGGAGAGGTTGAATTGAAAGTGGCAAACATCACGTGAGAGGAACAGCCTCCTGTCCTTCCATGGTTGCTCAGATTTTAGTTATCACACTGCGCTTATTATTTTAATGTTAAAGTCATTTGGGACCAACCACTGTCATAACTTTAACCACAATGCACAACTGGCACTGCCTGATTTAAAAAGCCAGTCAAAATAGCAGAGATGGAAGCAGGTGGAGATAAAGAGGTAGACCCTACAAAAAGAAATGGCAATGAGCGTTACGTGGGTGGCGTGATCATTTCTTAATTCCTGTTTAATTTCGTCTTGCTGTTTCTGAGGCAAAGAAAAAGGGGAAACAATGACACAGCAGGAGGGATGAGTGAAGGTCTGAAACCCATGGTAACAAGTGAGAACCAAACGACATGGTGTGAGGAGAAGACAAGAGGAAAGGACTCCAGAGCAGCATCCTCTCCTCTATGCACAGCCTCCAGGTAGTATGTCCACCTGCTCCATCAGCCCTTGCTGCAGTCCACCCCCAGGACACTTCTCTATCCACAATCTACACACTTTTCCAGTGGACAGTCAACTTCATGTAGTTTTTGGTTCTTTTCTCTGTAAGACACAGTACTTCCACATGCTTTGTAAAGAAAAGGATGTCACTGTAGCATCCCTGCAACAAGTGCTTCTCCTGGGATCTTCCTAAAGTAGGATTTAAGGCCCTGAAACCCCTCACACAGTTTCCTCTGGAAGGGACTACAAACTTACCCATTGCACAGCTTCAAAGGCAGACAGATAGAAAAGCTAAATGAATTATCAGAGGCAACAGTGGATTAAGACTCATGAGTTAATGTCTCAGCTGCACGATCATTCCATTAAAATGTAAAGTCCTGTTTAATATTAAAACCAACCTCAGCCAGAGAGTCAGCATCACTGGAGGTGGATTACAGAACAAGACTCATGCACGTATTCCCCTCTAGTTCCATTACTCCTTCCCATAGATGTGATGCTTGGGGTTTCCGTTTGTTGAAATACCATCTTAAGCCTACAGGGAGGGCAGTATATGTTACTTCGGTTCTGTAAGAAGAGTTGAGTGATACTCAACTCATTAAGAATCTGGCTTCATGTCCCATGTCCAATACCCAAAAGTTAGGTTTGGTTGCTTGCCAAACCGCTATCCTAAGGTAGAAATACAAGAAGGCACCCACACAGAGCAAATCATGAAGAATCCTGCCTGATCACTCACTTTGGAGAGAGACAGCATCTCCTCCACGTGCTTCCCAAGAAGCAAAACCATCATTTTGCAAGTGGATCTCACGCAGTCAGTTTTGCAAGGACTCTTGCCAAAGATTTCCACTAAAATCACGTCAATCATACCACAACCCTGCAGTAGCTGCACACATGAGCTTCACCCCATCTCCAACAGCGTTTCTCTACAGAATGACTACAGAGACTACTTCTCACACTTTTGAAAATCATTGCAAGTCACCAGATGGTGGTATAATCAACAGGGTTTAAAAAAAAAATTTCCCTTAACAGAATGGGAAGACAGTTAGAAATCCCATGTTCACAGCAATGCAGTTTAGTTTTAAAAGATGTACAGGCCTCAAACAGTAATTCTTCCCTGCCTGAAGCTTTGACTAGAAATATTTCCTACCACATCTTCAAGTGCTCTTCTGCAACATGTAGGATACCATTAGAGTATGCTAAAGTTAAAAAATAAAACCAAGCATAGTTGTTACAACAGAATATTGGTAATTTTATGGAACTGTAAGTGAAAACACGGAATCTACCAACAGTGTCTTTTAAAAAACTAATTATTAAAAAATGTTCCTTTTTTTTTTTTTACACAGTTTAAAGCATTTATTGTCCAAATACTGTAAATATCTACCAATCACCACATCTTGAAAATATGTTTTCTTTTCCAGTTGAAATCTAGGCTTTCAAAGCTTCTGTTTATGCTTCCATTTTGACAAGTTCTGCAGGATTATTTTATTTCCCTAGTTACCACAGCAGTGAAATTATTCCAAGTTAAGAAAAAATTTCCTATGCTTTGGTGGAAGAGAAAGTCCTTCAAGCTTTCTGTGACATTTCAATAGAAAAACAACAGAATTTCTAAATAACAGCTTCAAAATGGGATGCTACAAACCAAACCCCATGTATCAGAGGAGATGGGGCAAGAGAGGGGCATTGAGAACAGAGGTAAAAGCAACAATAAGTACATATTTAAAGCTGTAGTTCCTTTTTTCTAGCCATCTGCAGACCCTAAAATTACAATTACTTCTTTTGTTACCTCAAAAATTTCAGCTCAGCTTGATGACATCCTTTCCCTGTCCTAAAGTTGTGTCCTACTTAAACTACTTTGTTTTGCCCCAGAGACATCTGTATTTCAGTTTTCTGGCTAATGACCACAGGGACTGGGTTGTGTTGTATGACCTCTATTTGTAGCTTGCAAAGTGCTTTGGGCTTGTTTAGAATAGGTGGCAAAAATAAAAGAGGCAGAGGCTCTGCTTAATTGCTACACCTAGGTTTTCAAAATTCCAATATTTAATTGGATGGCTGGATTTATTTTTATTATTATTTTCTTTGTTTCTTGAGGGAGAAGCCTTTAAGGCACAAAATGGCCTGAATTCACAGAGAACTCATTCCGCAGCCTTATCGGTTTAAGGTAATTTTTACAAAATGGAATATTCTGTATAGAAGAAACTGGAGTTTTAGCTTTTTTCTATTTTTTTTTCCCATACTCCAAGCAAGCAACTCTCTTCTAAGTGGACTGAAAACAAAATTTCCTTTGAGTGGATATGGAGGGGAAAGGAAAGAGGAGGTAAAAAAAGACTTTAAGAGGCCCTTGGATATTCCAGATTTACTGTAGTTTCTTGCTTCTACCTCAAGTCTCAGTTTACAAACAAAAGATTTTCTCCCAGCATTCCAAGCTGCCAAGCCCAGAATACACTCCTGAGTCATTCTGGGCTCTTTTCTCACCACTCATCACCACCAGTAATACCGGGACCACAGGCCAAGCTCATGTGCAGGGACACCTGCACATTCCCCCCGTCCCCAGTGGGCTTGCACAGCTGTCGGTGATGCAGCATTTGGCAAAGCAGTTGATAATTCCAGTTGCTGTGTCTGCCAGCTCCCCTTGATCAACAGTGTGCTAGCTCTGCAAAACCAACAAGAGCAAAAGCATTCATCAGGAGGAAGGAAGAAAATAAAAGCAGGAAAATAAACCCTAAAATACAGACTAGAAACAGACCTGCTGAGTAAAACGTCACCTTTTTACAGTCACTTTTCTGATAGCAGAGTTAGGGTAATACTTGTTTTCCACTTTCTAGAAACTAAAGCTAATATTTTTTTTTGCTTCTGAACAACTTAAACATCTGGTTTCTGAGTTACAGGATAAGCCATTTTACCAAGTGCTTTTAATTTTTATTTTGCAACTTAAACACATGCTTAATGCCACATCTTCTGCAAATTACTTGGACTTCACAACATACAGATTCATTCCGTTTAGATTTATCTAAGGTTAACAGCATTTCATGTACAGCAAAACAAACTTTATCTTAAAAGTCCTTCATAGGTCAGCAGGTAAAAATTCTGCTTCGATAGAAGTAAACAATGGTACTCTTAAAAGTTCTTTCTGCCTTTAAGGCAGAAACTGAATTATGTCTCAGGAAAAAGATTTATCAAAATTATAGACCAAGAATATATTTTGGTATCAACTAAATAAATACCATTTATTTTACACAACTGCTCAAACTGAAACACCCAGAAAGGAATAAAAACCCACAGCCACCACCAATTCCACACCACTTATAAAAGTATTATTAGCCTTGCACTGCTTAATTTCTTCAATCACTCAATTTCTTGATCAAGTCATCGTACTAAAACAAGCCATCACGTGTCAGCAAGGCAGAGCACCCAGCTGTAGCCTCTTAGCTTGCAGGGAATAAGGTGAGTCTTTAACTGCTTTCTTCTGAGCTTAATTCCCTTGAACATGCTGCAACCAAGTGACTTGCACAATGAACTGGCACAGGCCAAATGATGCTGCTACCTGCCCTTGGTAACAGCCCGGCTCACCTGGACTTTGGGACGTCACATCACCAAATGCCCGTGATGTCTCAAATCCACGCTCCTCTGTGCACTCTGGAAAGTTGTGTCCTGTTTGCAAACAGCTTGGTAGGGAACAGATTCACTAGGACTGGGTTCTTGCTTATCAAAGTCTAGGATTTTGGGCCAAGCCACAGCTTCCTTGCTGGTCCCAAACTCAATTAGGGACAGAAACACTTCCTTAACACCTCAAATCAAAGGATGAGCTGATACGCTCATATACTTAGAGATACCGACCTATAAATAAAAGCAGTATAAAAGTTCCTATGATCCAAACGTCTTCTAGTTTTTCCTTCCCCACAAATGCATATTTTAAAGGCAAATCAGATCAAATATTTCTCCAGAAGTTACGTTCTGTGGTTGCATTTTAAGAGATGTTGCTCTTTAGAGTCTGTGGCAAGGATAGGAAATGGAAATAACTAGTGTATCATCTCCTGAAACCAAAGGACTGGGAGAGACAGGCCTGTATATTGTCGAGACACCAGCCTGCCAAAATATGAATACTTGCAAGTTACTGTGTTTGGCTTCCTCATTAGTTAAATTGATAGCATTTCCCACAGTAAGCAGGGAGAGAGGGGGAAAGTTGGATGCAGTGGTCCTATTAGGCTGTCATACTGGCAGGTAACAACATAGTGTGGTAACTTTTGTTTTGAAGACAAAACACTGATGTTAATTCACACCACAGACAGAGGCATAAGCACGAGAAAGTATTTACACACACACACACACACACACTCTCTCTCTCTCTGTCTCCTATTTCATTCAAAACAGAAGTGCTGGAAACTGATATTTTTGTTTAAAATTAAATGTCAGGCTTTTACCCAGCAGAGAGCATCAGGGAGGCTTGCTGGAAGCAAAGCAGCAGCACAGAGGCAGTCAGAGCCAAAAATTTCAGGTTGAATTTGCAACAAATGCAGCAGCAGCCCTACACCCAGTGCAACCACAAGCCAACGCCAAAATGGTTTTCTCTGAACCCATCTAACCACATAAATGAAGATTATGGCTGGCAAAGAACCCCTGTCAGCACAAGCCATCCAAGAGTTGGATCCTCAGTCAGCACAGAGGGTGGGATCTGTCTCACCCATATTCATTGTCAGGGAATCCTAGAATGGTTTTGGCTGGAAGGGATCTTTGAAGACCATCTAGTCCATCCCCCTGCCATGGGCAGGGATATCTTCTACTGGATCAGGCTGCTCGAAGCCCCATCCAGCCTGACCTTTAACATTTCCAATGATGGCACATCCACAACTTCTCTGGGCAGCCTGTTCCAGCCTTTCACCACCCCCACTGTAAAATTTTTTTTTCCTTAATCTAAATCTGCCCTCTTTCAGTTCACAACCGTTACCCCTTGTCCTGTCACTATAGGCTTTGGTAAAAAGCCTCTCCCCATCTTTTTGTAAGCACTGAAAGGCCACAAAAAGGTCTCCCCAGAGCCTTCTCTTCAACAGGCTTAACAACCCCAACTCTCTCAGCCTGGCCTCATAGCAGAGGTGTTCCAGCCCCCTGACCATTTTCATGCCCCTCCTCTGGACCTGCTACAACAGGTCCATGTCTGTCTTGTGCTGGGGACCCCAGAGCCAGATGCAGTACTCCCTCCAGGCGGGGTCTCGTGAGAGCAGAGGAGGAGAATCAGCCCCTTCAGCCTGCTGGCCACACTTCTTTTCATGCAGCCTAGGACACAATTGGCTTTCTGGGCTGCGAGCGCACATTGCTGACTCATGTCCAGTTTTTCATCTACCAGCACCCCAAGGCCATTACCCAGTCTGTACTGTTACTGGTGACTGCTCTGACCCAGGTGCAGGACCTTGCATTTGGCCTTGTTGAACTTCATGAGGTTAACAGTAAGGGAACAAATCATAAGCACAAACTGGCCAAGAGAGAAGCTAACCCCAGCCTAAGCTCAGTGCCTATGATACTCAAAACAGGCACATTCAGAGGGCAATCTATTTCTTTCTCCTGACTGTGCTGGCACCCTGGGGCAAGGAGCTTAAACTTAGATGTCTGAAGTAAGGGGAGACGAATCCCACCCTCACTGCCACGAATGCAAGCAGCTTTTATTTTAAGAAAGGCGATCAATGCTAGAATGTGCTTGAGTCACCCTCGCCATCCGCCACATCCACCTCTCAAATTCTTCTCTTCCAGACCACCAGCGCTGTTACAAACCTCCTCCAGCCTGCCTGTGCTTATTACTACCCTGTCCATCACCATGACCATCGCCTGCTTTACCAGGAACCACCCGCAGCCGGTGTTGCATGCTAGAAAAAATGTTTTTGTTTGGTTTTCTTAAGTATTTTTATTTGAGATCTGTCAGCTACAAAACTGTAAGCATCATTTATGTACAGTGCTCATTTGAGGCACCAGAAGGGAGCAGGCTCACTGATACACAATCTTGAAGCACATTACTTACCACTAGTGATACCTTCATAGTTTCATTTCTAGTAGAAGTTTAATTTCTTTGCCAATTACAGAGAGATAGATGCTTTCCCCAGGCAGGTCTCTATAATCTAGGCTGTAGTTTGCACAACTAGCAATAGAAAAGACTCCACTCCAGAATCATATTTGTGAGACCTATCAAGATGACTAACTATATCTGCAAGACTTCATTCATGCAGAAATCATCAACTACTGAGGAATATATTCCAGATACCTTTATTTTTCCAGGTATTGCACCAGACTGGTTTGCTCTAAAAAGCCAAGTATTATATACAAGCTTGCTCTTACCACTGTGCAGGTGCTGTGGAGCTTAGCAGGAAAAGGTGCTGGGGAGTAGATATTAAATTTTGACTTAAGTATTGAGAAATAAATGCAAAAAAAAAAAAAAAAAAAAAGGAAGAAAGAGTAGTAAAGTTCTCATTGAGAATTGGCACAGAACTAGCCTGAAAAAAGAGCTAAGAGGCACCATCTAGTCAGAGCAGCCTGGAGAGGCAGTGTGACTGCCTGGGCACGGGGAGGGCACCTGAACTAATTCTGCATAGCACATTGCACCAGCAATACCCATTTTGGGAGCAGCATGGCACACTTATTTATATATTCTATTTACCCACAAACAAAACCACCAATACACCTGCCGCACTCTTTGCGCCACTATTTCACCACACCAGCCAGCAGTTTGCTATTGCAATCCTAAATCTTTACAAGTATTTCTAATCACTTCTTTTCAGCTTCACACTCTTGGAGGAGGGGGGCGTTGGAGAGATGAGGGAATAAATCTGCAACCTAAATTGTGACTCAGTGAAGAGGACACTCCAGTTTGGATTGCTGTTACCACTTAGGAAGCTCCATGGCAGGTGGAGCTGTCATTAATCACACACAGTGACAAGCTGCTACTCTCAATCATGCTTTCTGATCAAATTCTGCACTAATCAGGAACTTCAGAGCAGGCTGGCTGTTCAGCAAGGTTAAAAATGCAGATGATATTTTCCTTAAGCTTCCTAACAATCAGTAACAGAAACACAGAAATGAAAAAAATGCCCAGACAACCCCTCACCACGCTGGTAAGCACCCTACACATGAAGAGGAGCAGCCATACCGCATGCTGTCAGCTGGACTGCTTTCTATCACACACATGAATTTAAGAGGACCAAAATTTGTCTTGTAGTTTTAAAGGTATAATAATCAACAATCCCCTTTCAAAGCTGTATTACAAACAGTACAGCTGCATTTATATCACAAAATCACAGAATTGCCTAGATTGGAAAAAACCTTTGCTTGAAAACACCTCAAAAAATGCCACTTTCTTATAAATCAAAGTTGCAACAAAAATATTTTTGGTCAAGTCAGTATAAAGAGATGTTTATCTGCTATTTCAAGGTAATTAAGTAGGTCAGGAGTCATGCTTAACACAATGCACAAATACACAGCTAGCAAGTTAGCTGTCAAAAGGTATTTACTTGCCCCAGGGAAGGGAGAACACACTGGTCTTTGCTGTTCTCAATGGAGGGCCACATTTTAGTTGACAAGATGCATATACCAGCAGGAGCAGCCCTGCTCAGCTTTCCCATCAAAGGTGGTTTACAGAAACTCAGAGCATACAGGTTTTAATAGATCAATACCCAAGTTTCAAAGAATAGCTAGAGTAAAAAGAAGAAAAAAAATAAAATAATCAAGATATCTTAGCTCGTGGAAAGCCAATGCAGTGCATACTCAGAGTAGCTCAGGAGGTGCTTGCTTTGCATATGCCGAAAGACTGGGCTAAGTGGAGCCTTCAGAGGAAACAATAAACACACTGAACAAGGAACTGGAAAGGCAATGTGGGCATGAATGTCACCATACCACTGCTGCCAAAGTCACCCTGCAGGCAGAGGCAAACCTTAAGGCATAACTCCCCATCTTGCTGTTCTTCTCTCTGATGCTGATTTTGGGCCCATCACTGATGCAAACCAGAAGGAGCCCAATGTCTCTGAAACGCTGTTCTCTCTACCCATCTATCTGAAGGACATAACGCCACCATCCAGCCTCTGACACCCACACAACTCAAGCAGGAAGGATAGAAAAACTTGCAGCTTAAATAATTCTTCTGCTCATTAATTCTCCGAGGAAGAACAGTTCAGCCAGAGACAAGTTTTAGAACAGACACTGCCAAGGTTTCAGCTATTTATTATCTCTAATTTAACTGAAAAGGCTGAAATTGAGTGACTTGAGATTCATTAACAGCTTCTTTACAAAATTTAATTTTGGCAACTTACTTCTGTATAGGGAACATAAAGTAACACAATTAAAGGCGATTGCACTGATTGTAAAAGGCTGCCTGCTCAGTTTTCACTGACCACTCCATCTCAAGCCACGCTAACAAGTTGTAGGTTAAAACCTTCTGCAAGATCTTGAGTGACCAGTCACTGGTTCTTCTTTCCAAGTAATTAAATTAAAGCCCTCCTCTGGTGTATTATGTCTTGAAGGGAAAAAAAGTGAAACAAAACCACCACAGACAGTAATGACAGGAGAACAGGACTTAAGATCATTTACCTGATCAGCTAGTTACTGTCAGCTAACACAGCATACAGAGGACTACAGGGAAAATAAAATCCTCCAGTACTCAAACTGCTAGCACTTTAAAACAAGGAGCAGGGGGAAGAGAAAGGACTGTGACTTCATTTAATACAACACTCACCAATTTGGTTTGCAAAGCAGTTGCTGGTCACATCCTGCTGGTTTTGCTCCTTATTTCAAGCTAACAAATTACATTTAGACACTTAACATGCTTGCTGTTTATGCATCCTCAGTAACTACAGACAGATATTCACAGACAGAAGGTGAACAGGACAAGTGTGCAAAAGCAAGCATGGTCCACACCACACGCTAGCATGGAAAGAAAAAGCAAAACAAACACAGGGTAGGAAGACACTGAAGGAAAGAAGCAAGTATCCAGCAACACACAAAACCAGACAGCAAGAGAGATGTGAGGAAATAAACACCTTTGGAAATTCAATTCAGCTGCAAAGAGTTTATTTTATTTTATTTTTAAGCAGCTGATCATGGTCTCTGGCCCCATGAACAAAGACCACTTAATTCCTGTGACTGAGACAGCTTTTTATTCATGCAAGTCTTATTGCTATAAGACCTGGTAGGGCTGTGTTCTCCAAACTGGAGGAGCTTCAGAGATTTGCTGGGGAAGGAAATGCCAGGGAAGCAGAGCAGGAGGCAGGATCCAGCCTGGACGTGGCCTCTTGGAGAGATGAACAGACCCATTTGTGAACACTGTATACACAGCTCTTCCATGAGCTATTTACACCTTACAAGTAAGTACTGCTAACTGCGTTTTCAGAAGACTTCAATTCTACTAAGGCATTTGGCTTTTCCTTCCATTTGGGGGGAAATTTGATACAGATTGTTTTTGAAGACATAGAAAAGGGATAGACATCAACAAGATCTATGGTACTACAGCAAGGACAGTAACACTGACATTGCTGAAATGCCTGAGGGAGCTTGTAAGTCAACAGGATACCAAGAGATGCCATAACAGATAGAAGACCAGAATGTCTTAACTTATTTCTGGGACAAAATTTCCTTAGGCCTCCTGTAAGCTGTTCTTGGGTTCATCTACAATACAACACTAATGCAAGTCTCTACGTGAAGTCTCTGAAATATGTACAGGCTCCCTTCCACTTTACAGAACTCCAATTAGTGTCTAATCAATAAGTTTATTTGCCTGCCTAAAAGTATGATCCAACTTCTGGTTTACGCAGGAAGCATTTTTAATCAGGCAGGCTGAAGCAGGTACTCTTTATGGAAGGTAAAATTGTTCTTGGACGCTTTCCATTAAGAGACAACAGAAACTCCACCACTAACTCTTAATTAAGTGCTCTATTGCTTTGGGTTTGTTTTTAATTATTTTTCTTTGTAGATAAGTCATTAATAATTGAGTACTTGCTTTCCTGAGTCATGACACTGAACATACTAAGAAGAAAAACTGTGGCAGTTGTCTGTCCAAGCAGCAGTCAGTAGAGTTAGTGAAGTGGCCTAGAAGGCATCTGTTCCTCCAAGCTAATTTTAATAATTTTGGGAGGCAGAGAAAAACTGAGCAGCATAGAAAGGCTTGTGCTTTGAAAAAACCTCACCTTGTCCAGCAATGCATGCTGCCACAACTGTATATTTATTTTTGCCTCTATACAACAAGAGGCACCCACAATCTTCCGAGACAGTAGATGTGCTCTGAGTAGAGGTGTGCAAACACAGTGACATCCCATGTCGGACGTCTGAGAAAGACATACCACCTGGAGCACATGCTACTACCGCATGAACAGAAGTGCACCTTTTTCATATTGCACCACATCCCTTGCTGTCTAGATTTAAAAAAAAAAATAAATCTCTAATTAGGGCCTAAGCATCTATGAAAGAAAAACATTCCTTCTCTTTAGTAACCTACTTCCAGGCTTTAGTCTATGCAGGACTGTACATCCAGGGCTTGATTACAAAATTGCTGTGCAATAGAAAAAACAGTGACATACTCTCTTTGTAAGCGACAAAGTGAATTCTGGGTACCATTGCTTTTTTAAAATCAATATTTTTCTATAAGTAAAACAGTCTCCCTTTCCAACAGACAAAAAAAAGTATTTTCAGACCACCTTTTCTGGTCAGCCCTACTAAGCTGTTGACATTTATGAGTTTAAATAGCTTCCCAGGCACAGGCCTGCAGGTTTGGGTGAGGCAGAGGGAAGATGCTGCTTCAGTCACTTTATACTGGCTGTATCATTTGACACGTTGGTACTCAAAACACTATCTATTCAACACAGTATGCAGCTAATCTAATCTAAAGTAGCACTGCGAGCACTGCTGTGCTATGGAAATGTTCAACAATGCAAACATGATTAACCACATAGGTGGAGCTTTACATGCAATTGTTTTGGGAGAGAGATTTAGCAGTGCCACAGTGACAACATGGCCTCCCTCTTCAAATCTATCTTATCAACACACACTTCAGACTAGGCTTTAATCTTGCCACCTGCAGTTTTCTTCCCCCCCCCATTACTAAGGCGTAGGCTCATCTCACACCAATTATGGAAATTTAATGAAGAGAAGGGAAAAAAAATTAATAAAAGCAATTGCTGTTTGTTATTGTTTTGGCCAGTCAAATTGCACTAAAGGATGCTTAGATATTATTAAGAAGCTGTAAAGTACACATATGCTAAAGACAATAATATTTTTGCTGCATAACAACAGACATGAATTATAAAACCAAACTAACCCACAGATCAAAAACCTCAATCAGACCTAGAAATTAAGATGATATTTTTATTAATTAATAATTAATATTATTAATCATTATTATTAATCATAACTCCGTGGGAGTTAATTATTAATAAATTAATAATTAATAACTCAGATTCAGGAATATCCCAGAAATATGAGAGAAGTAAAAGATTTCCTTCCAAAATGTTTGACCATGGTAAGGTAAAAACCAAGGATTTCCAAAGTCAGAAATGTGAAGAATTACAGTGTCCCTCTGCAACCACGCTCATCTGCCACCATTTCAGGATGTGCCCACCGCCTGTTTGGTCTCTAAGTTTTCTCAAATTACTTTTGTAAATAGCGCTGGAAGGCTTGGGTGGCATTTAGCTTCGTCCACTTCAGACCAGCTAACGTAATAACGTCAGTCAAGCCAATACTATGCAACACCAGCATTAAGCCTTTTGGCATACCCACTGTGAACAAGGTATTTCCAGAAGCATGAGCAGCTTTATACAAGGTGAATGCATGTGTATTTAAGCGCTGTTCCTAAGGTCCAGCCAACCTCTATCCTGAGGGCTTACTAAATACACCAGCATCCAGATCTCAATCATTGTGAAACAGGTTGTGCTCGCCTTCCTAAAATGCAAGTCTCTCTGCAGTTGCGAGTAGTGTTGTGCCGCAAACCGACTTAAAAATATTAAATAAAAAAAGATTAAAAGTTCCCAAAGAGGATTTAAATACAGGCAGCAAGTCAGCACTTCACTTCCTGCAATCCCTTCCGAGAGAGATTAGGGCACAAGGGCTCAATACCTTGAAAGTAAAATAGCTACAAAGAATGTTGATTTTCTCTCTTAGAACAGTGGCTGCAGAAGATAAGAGGCACAAGTACTTATGTTTTAAAACCAAATACGGGAAGTATTTAAGAGATAATGTCAGCGCAAGTATTAAATTGATACCATCAGCTTCACACCTAGATTCTGAGAATAAATCTGAAAAATTTTGAACTACAGTTTGGGGGTGTTTTTTTTAGTATTAATTTTGTGGGCCTCCAGGAAATGTATATATCCATATACATCCATAAATATATGTATGTGTATATATAAGCCTGTAAATATGTATGTATGCATATATATACACACATACAAATTGCTACCAATGATGTCTGCAATATAAAATCAAGTCTTGAAGCAGACCAACATTGCTTAGGTTTGAGTCTCAATCTCAACAAATAAGTTTCTCTCCTGAATTCCCACAAAAACACATCTCAAAAATATCAGTGTCTACTGCTTTATTTTTGTTGCTTATTAAAAAACTCGACATAAATAAAGAAGTAGCTTATCACCTTACAGGTTAAATTGGATTTTTGTCTAAGATAGGAGGCAACAGTAGTCCTGAATGTCCCGTGAAAATACATTAAAATATTGGCAGAGTTCTGCCAACCCAGCATTAATACTGGAGTGCTGTGTGCTAGCAGTTTGCGCTTTTATTACTCCAAATCCTCCCTTGAGCCCTTTGCCATTCCAATAGCCCCGTTCACTATCCTTTTCTGCCAACAGACTCACAGGAGGGCAGCTTTGGGAAAGAGGTGACCTAAAACATCCCTCCGGTTTCTTCTCTCTGCATTTCCACGACAGCCTGGAGCCAGCTCTGCTGCCCCCAACCCACAAACAGCAGCAGCAAAACACCGACTCCTTCCCTCACTCAGCACCACAAATAAAATAAATAAAGCAGGAATTACGTGTTCCCTCTGCCACCAGACTAAGCCTTTGGCAAAGAAGTTCTAAGATACCTTAATCCTTCTGGCTGCCTTCCGTCACGCTGTGCCTCCTCGATGCTCACAGCTCTCCTGTATTACTCTGTAATAATGCCAGCTGGCCTCTCTTAGCCAGCCCTTTAAAAAAAAATAAAAATAAAAACCAACTCAAATAAAAAAAAAAAAAAAAGCGGAAAAACAAACCTCTGAACATAATATTTCATTCATGGGTTGGTTCTTACCAACTTGTGACTGTATAATTAATCATAATTCGAGAAGACACAGCATACGAACAATTATTTAAACATTTAAAACCAAAGCAGGCTGCTGGTTCTTTACAATACTGACATATTTAGTACCCAAAACAAATCCTTCTACTGCTGCCTTTTAAAACAAAGGCACACATTTTTCTGTGAGCGAGATCTCATATTGCAGCACTCTCCATCCTTCTGCAGGAAAAAGGCTATTTTCAGTACTAGAAAGTGATGGGACAGATAATTATAAAAGTGGTTTTACTGGGTGGAAAAAATACTTTGAGTTGCATACCTGGTTGATGACAATCCCCTTATGCCATTCAATAACAATTTTTAAATCAAATAATGGGGGAAAAAAAATGAAGTGGAAAATTAATAAATATTTTCCCGTTTGCCAACCATGTAGCATTAGGAAGGGGCAGACTTATTTTTAGCTGGTTTTCTTCTAATACTGACAGTGCCCTGAATGTATTTCCTAGTGCTTAAACTACCATTACTCCAGCTTCTTTGCTCACACTGGCAACTATTTACTTAGGCATTCTGTCACCATGAGGAGGGCAGATCTCTCTTCTTCTTTGCATTGCAGAGCTGTCTGGAGCAAGCAAGTTTATTTTATATCAAATAGGGCACAATCATACAGAAATAAAAAGTTGTGGGAAGGAGTAAAGGGTAGAAAGGGAAGAACATGCCACACACACCTGCAGACAAACTCAAACCACACAGCAAGATGTAAATGATTGTGGAAAAGTCTCAAGTTGATATTCATGGTGCAGAGGTTGAAAGAGCACTCTGCTTAATTCTATAGGGTCTAATCGTTTCCTCAAAATCAGATGGCCTCAGTTTTGGTTTTTTTTTTTTTTTTTACTTACACAGAATAAAATCAGCTTAAAAAAATCCTAGAGATAGGAACTGATGGGGCCCTAGTGAATGGATTTTAGGAGTCCAAACTCCAATGACATTTATTAGAATAATCCCATTATAATATTCTTGCAATTATGTCTCTATTCAATGTTTAAGTTTTCAGTGATAGGCACAAAAATGTTGTCAAAAGGCCGATACTGCAGTGCATACCCTAGAAGAGCCCCATCACTATCCTTCCACTTACTGACTGGACCAAGGCAAGTAGCTTCAGTGTTTTCACAGTACAATGCGAGAACTTCATGTTTAATTTTTCCTTTGCTCAATTTATCTCAAGGATCTGAGCCCAGAACTCCTTATGAACTGTATTCAGTATGAAGGTATATAATTTGAATCTGTGTATTTTAACATTTGGCATTGCACCTGACAGCTCAGCGTTCAAATATTCAGCATTGCGTAAGCAAAGATGCTTCACAAGCCTAGCTTAGCCAACCTGGCAATTAGACACACAGTTAAGTGCTGATCATCCATCACAGCAAAATAAAAATACTTACATAGAAATAAAGCAAGAAACCTTCTCTTACACAGGAGTACTAACCGTAACGCAGCACTTGGCTTTGCTGATAAGCCTTGCTAAATGAACTGTATTTCCAGCATGCCTCAAAAAATTCTCAGGCAGAGACCAAAAGGGCCAAGCAAGTTCCAGTCTGGAGTTGACCCAGATGATTCCTTACAACAACAAAGAGAAAAATCCATCTCTGTAGCCTACAGTGATCAGAGTAGCTTGAGATATGACATCATTTCGAGCTCAGTTAGACACAGATGATTCTTCCAGAGAGTTATGACACCCCATCACTCTTCGTGCTCTAGCTACCCCAAGTTACTAATCAATCTGCTTTACCACAAGTTCTAAAATTAACTTGTCTCTCTTTTAAAACCACTGGAAGTACTTCAGCATTTTAGAGTGAGGTTGTAATACCCTGAAAATTAGGAGTTCAGCATGAAAGATAGCTATTTGGAACCCTCCAAACTTGCTAGCAGTATGTAGTTAATAGAGCACTGGAGACTAAGCATAACTAACTCAACTCCTTCAGTCTGGTTTTGCTTATCATATTTCTCTGGATAAAGAAATTTCTTAAAAAATACCCCAAAACAACCAAAAATTCAAAGATATCACTAAATGTATATGCCAACCATATTTCCATTAGAAGTAAAAGAGTTTGGGGACAAAATTTACAACAATTTCATCAGAAGCATATTTCAGACTAGATTAATTTAAATTATGTAGGAAAGCACCAACTGTATGAAGCTTACCAGGCCAAATAAAGGAATCTCTGACTCAAACTTTGCAAACATCTATGCCAAGCACAGGAGACTGATTAACAGGTGCTTCAAAAAGAGAAGAGCAAGCTCTATTACCTGTTATCTAAGAAGAAGGAATAACATTCAGGTACAAGAAAAAATGGCATCTTCCTTGGCATCCTGGGTGCTAGAAACACTAAGGAGCTTCTGCTACATCACATCACCAGGGTTTCTTTCCCTTTGCAGTCTTTTCTCAGATAAAAACCTCTGAGGCTCTTTGGCTCAGTACCACTGTAACTGACCTCCTCATTTGAGTCCTGCTTGGTGAAGCAAGAAAAGATAAGAGTGACATGATTCGTGTTTTACTGTTATCCAAAAAAACTTGCTGAGATACCTGGGAAGACACAGATGTGGAACTGTGAAGTGCTAACATCTGATTAAAGCACAGTTCAATGAATTATGCAGTTTCCTTCCTGTACCTCTTACTCCTATAAAAATGCACCAGTCAAGAGAAGCCTCTCTTGATACAGAGGGGGAAGAAGCCCACCCCACACAATCATCCTCTACAAACTAATGCATTTGCTAAAACATCTCCTCTGCCACCTTCATACACACACGGAAGCCTCCTCTGTTGCAGGGATCTGGCTTGTGACTGTGACACAAACCAGTGCTTCGCTCCTGATGTCAGTAGCATGGAAATGTTTCAGACACAGCCATTAGCTCCCCCAACAGCAACATAAGGATTTCTTCTATGGTTAGTTTCCACTAATGCTATTCACAGCCTCACAGACAGCGAAGGAGCTGGCAAGACTCACCCCAGTTTCATTCTGTATCTTCTGGGAAAGCTATGAGCAACAGCAGAGGCAGCTGCAGCTCCAGTGGGTGGAACATGAAGACAGCCAAGCTGCATTGCTCCCCTCCCAGCAGGACAGGGAGAGGCGAAGTGCAGACTGTGGCCTGAGTTTGGCAGCACAAGAGGGTCTGCAACATCTCTGACATCTTCTGAATAATCCAACCTGAATCACAGAGCAACTGGGCTGTGACTGACAACACAACAGCAAGTTTGCTGCTGTCCTGGCGGGTTACAGGCAGCTGGTTCTCCCTTGTCATGAAGGAAAGCTTAAATTATGCCTTTAAATTCAGATCAAGTCAATGAGTGCTTAGCAGTGGATTGGTCCCAGTCCCAACAATTCATGTTTCCTTTTCTTTCCCTTTTTTTTTTCAATAAGTATCACAATAGAATCTAATTAGTAATCACTAATGAGTGGGAGACCAATTGCTAATCCAAAAGAATTTGGTTACGTGCAAGTAAGCAAACAAGTTAATGTACCATAAACTGTGTTTTGTTCATTTATTTTGACAACTGTAGTTTGCTTCTAATTATGATACTTCCTAGCAGATTAGTTTGTCTATTTTGCAGAAGTACTGAACTCTTTCTCATGCTACTATGTTTTTCCCCTATGCCACCAATTCCCACCCCAAGCCCAAAAACAAATGCTAAAGCAAACATTGTCTACCCTCTACCACTAGAAATGACAAAAAAAGTAGTAAAAGACCTCAAGAAACTTGCTTGATGAATGATCCACGTTTTCTGCTCCTGAACCTCCTTGTCAGGAAGGATCCACCAGTGGTACTTCATGGTGCTGGAGAAGTTTTCATTTTGGGCATCATTCCAGTGGGACTAACAGCTCTTTGTGGAACAGATTTGGTATATAACTGTGTTACTGATCTTCTCTTCAAGCTGAAGATGTGCAGCTGGTTTCAAAAGGACATCCCCTTTCTACACCACATCTGTAAACTAACACATTACAAAATTTTATCTGGCTTAAGAGATTTGACCAGTTTATGTCTTTAAATAGTTTAAGTAAGCTCTCTGTCAGTGTGAGTTTCCTTATTATTGCCCAGCCTTCCTGCTTAGGAATAAGCATACTGCTTAGCTACTGAACTTGCCAGAAGTGGCATAAGCCAGTAACACATGCAGCTATTTGTGAAAACATCCAGCACTTTCTTTTCTAAGTGCATAACAGGCTCTTTTTGACTGTCAAACATGTTTTTAAAGCCTACTTCCTTACAGTGTTGAACTACTGATGTGTTTCATTGTTTTTTTTCTAAATAAAAAGCAAGCAAACAGTTGACTTCGTAGAATCACAAGCTTTTACAGGACAGAGTAAACCCTGACCCTTCTCATGTTCGAAGCACAAACCTTTGCCTCTTAGATGAGATTTAGGTGAAAGCTTGCACAGACCAATTATTAATGATAGATGTTGTGTGCACTTTGGCAGGATTATTTGCCAGGCAGCAGGTAACTACAGGGGAACACCCTCCACCCCCCCATTTCCTGGGTTTGATTCCCATCCTAAGTAAAGATTGTGGTCTGGACTCTGGAGCTACCAAACGAGCACATAATTTGGCACACGCAGCTTTGCTGGTTGGGTGAGATGTCAGTGTCAGATGAAAGAAGTTGGTCACTTGAAGAAAAGCCTCTAGGACAGCTTCTCAGTCTAGTTCTCAAGTGGCACTCAAATACCAAAGACAGCAGAGACTCCTCATTCCTAAAGCAATGGCTACAAAGAGCCAAAACAGGACACTGGAACTCATGACTTCTTGATCCTCAGGACAGAGGAAGTCCCACCAGATCACAACAGGGTTGGTGTGACAGTTTAACTTAGCTGGTTGCCAAGCAAGACACAGCCACTCACAGGCCCCCACCCCCTTCCTCCCCCACCCAGGGAACTGGGGAGAGAATTGGAGGGGTAAAGGTCAGGAGACTTGTAGGTTGAGATAAGAACAATTTCATAATTAGAGTAAAATAAAATTAAAATAGTAATAATAAGAATGATTTTATATACATATATATAAGTGATGCAGAGTACAATTGCTCCACTGATAACAATCCCAGAGGAGCAAAAAGGAACCGCAAAATCAAAATCGCAATCCTGGAAAAGCAAGCCCAAGCAATTCCCAAGAGAATCTTCCCCTTTCCAGTCAATCCCGGTTAATATACTAAACAATGACGTGATATGATATGGAATATCTTATTGGCACATCCAACTGTCAATTCTGGGTTTTGCCAATTACTACACTTTTCTTTCCCACCCCCCTAGTCCTCTGTTCTTGGAAACTGCCCAAGCTCAGTGTCCTTGTCTGTTATCAACACTGTTCTCATAAATCTCCACTGAAACCAAAACACAGTGCTTTCTAGCTACTAAGAAGAAAATTAACCCCATCCTAGCAAAAACTAGGACAGTTGGCTTGTTATAGAAAGAAAAAAAAAAAGGTAGCCCATCCAGTTTGTTAGGAAGTAACACGTTCCCCCAAAGAGTCAAATACTTTTAACTATTTTCTGCAACAATCACCATTCAAAGCATAAAGACTTGCCCTACCACCTGCCTAAGTGTGTTCATGACCGATGCAGAGAAAGAGCAAAAACTAATAGATAAAGCAAATAATAATTAAAAAGTGAGAGGTAATTGGCAACACATTCTCAGGCTGGAAGCACAGTCAACCTCTGTTGAGAACACAACTGGAAAATACGAGAACACAACTGGAAGATAGTTGGGCAGTAACTTCCTTCTCAGATGGTTTTCAAATATGGAAATAAAACACCAAGAACAATTTCAATAACTCCAGGGCTCAATCACCTAACAGCTCTCAGCAACGAGATGAGTACAACTTTTTTAGTTGCTACTTCCTGCTTTATTGAAGGTTTTCAGGACTGCATAGGCTGCGGTGCTGCTTATCTTTAACTGGTAGTCACTTATTGTAAACAGAAAGGAAGTATTTTGCTCTCTGTAATTGCTCGTCTTTTTCACATAAGCCAAGTTCTTCCTTCTTCTACATGGAGGGAATGTCTCCACTTGGCCCATCCATGGTTGTATCCCTCTATCAGCAGCTGGCAGCTGTGGATGCTAGGAAAGGACTGGTGCATCACTAACGCTGCGGTACAGTAGATACCTGGCAGCTGTCACAACAGATTATCCTCTTAATTCTGCTTTAAGCTCAAACAAGAAAAGCTCTATCATCTCTTTCCTGCACATCCCGCTTTCCCTCCATGGATGTTTCCCTTCTGGACAGTGCTTCAGATTTCCAACACCCTACTTGCTCTGATACCTACTGCTTATACCACTCATCTCTGCAGCAGCATTACCCACTGCTGCTCTGATCCTGGCCTGAGGCCCAGCTCTGTGCTCTAAGGATATCCTCCTGCTGTAGAGCTTCAGTCCTACTCCACAGCCCTGGCTTCCCTGTGCTACTGAGAAAAAGAATATCTGATAGCTATTGATGGTGCCTGGGCATCTGATGCCCAGAACGGCATAAAAGGCTCTTCCTACCTCATGGCTCACGGTTTTTATATGCAAAATCCCACATGCAGGCAATATAGAATAATCCCCACAGAATCCAGCAACAACAGGATGAGGACTATCCATCAAAATAACCTTCTGACAGATCATGGCCCTACACACAAGTCTATCAGCTCCATTCATTGTGGTGCCAATACAAAGGCTCACAGCACATCACTTTGCACTGTACTGCAGATCAGTTACCCACGTTCTTCCAGCTCACCAGAACATTGCTGCCTCCTGCCATCCTACCTGACAAGAAACATCTCATTTAAGGAAGCAAGCGGTTAAGAGTAGCTGCCCCAATTCAACTATTCACACTCAGCAAAGATCAGCACAGATAACCCAGCCACGTAGGACCCTGCAGCTCTAATCTACACTAGCATCCCATAATCACCAAACTGAAGATACATGCATTTCCCTTCAGCATGATAGCTCTTCCACCTTGTCTAAGCCACTCACATCATCTCCAGAATCTCAACCTCCAAGGAGGCTGTCACAAGGCATAGCCAACTTTTTGGTTTTCTCCCAAGTTTGCTCACATGAACTCTCCTGTGTTGATTCCCAGGTAGCTTCGAGACAATCCCCACCACAGGCTCCTTTGCCAGGCTCAGGAAACCCTGCCTCAGTCTCAGCTTTGAAATCATGTCTTTGTCTGCTAGAGCTCTGGTCCATTCTTTTTTGCTACTCCCCCACATACCACGTTCACCAGCTCCTTGACAAGGTCTGTGGGGCTCTCAGCCATCACAGATGTACACTGGAGCAGAATGAGGGTCTTGATACAGAGCCCACAGTCTTCCACAGCCCAGTGTACAACTGAAGTGAAGAAAAGATATTTCACAAAAGAAAGTGGCAAAATTCAAGTGCTGAAAGCCACAGGCACTGCTGTGGCAGCATATGACAAAGAAGATTTCTCAATCTTTTTGAGGTGAAGGACCACTTTGCCTGTGGAGGGAAAAAATTATAAAATATCACTGTCTTGTCTCCATCTACTCTATGAGGACTAGGATGAACAGTCATCCTAGAAGTAAATTATACTTTTATAAGACCAATCGAGTCCTTAGCAGTTGGGCAGACACTGTTTTATTATCACCACTACAGCCTGCCCAAAGCACAGACAAAGCTTCACCTCCTTGCTGCAGCTGAGAGCCACCCGCCCACCCTCGAGGGCAGGTCACCTTCGAGACTGCCCAGGCACAAATAAATAGTGCTGGCCTACAGGACAGCAGATTACTTGAGTCTAGAGAGAAACGTGCTATTTGCAATTTTTGCCACCAGAACTGGGAATACATTTGATCTGAGAGCCTCAGGCAAATCCCTTCTCCTCTCTGCATCTCAGCTTCCCATCCGTACAGCTTTGCAGAGTCTGACATACACGAGTGAAAGGCACTGCAGAAATGCAGAGAGTCACTGAGCAGAATGGCAAGATGGGGCCAAACAGACAAAATTCCCTCAGATTTTCTGAAGATGGTTATTTATTCATTCTCACACTGGTTCAGGAACACTGAGAAGCCTTAACTGTGATAAAGGTCCAACAGTTGCCAACTCAGTATTTTCTTTAATCACATTTGATGTTGTTCTTAAAGTAGTCTGCCAGCTTCTGGAATCATTTGATTATATACAAGTATTACTTCAAAGCAAACAAGCAAGGGATACGTTTTTATTTGTTTTTTTCAGTGTTTATAAGTGATATTTTCTTAGAATTTGTAGTGTGAAGGAAATTCAGGGGACTCATGTTTGGATCTAATTTTCATGAAAAAGGAATAAAACCAGAAAAACGACAGCCACTCAAATCCTGCCTACCCCCCAGTAATTAAGTTCCCATGAAGTAGGGGGGAAAACAAAACAAAACAAAACAACAAAACAAACAAGCCTTGCTAGTCAGCCAACTTTGTTTAGGATATATTTTATAAATCAGCCATGTTCAGCTTAAATCAGCACAAACAAACAGAGAAGCAGAAGCGTTGCAGCAACTGTTCGCATACCTGAGAAATTACAGCCAGAAACCAAAGCCACATTTGTTGAGGGAAGGAAAGTTGGGTTTGAGGGGTTTTTTTTATCAAGTTTTTGAAAGCTATTCAACTTGCCTTATTATAAAGGCAGCATGGGAGAACAGGTAGGATGGGAATGAGACACACAAGCAGAGAAGGGCATTGCTCAGAAATCCAACACACACCACTGTGCTGCATTGTAGACCTGGAAGACTCAAACCCCAGACTGTCAGCACTGAAGATACGACTGCTCCAGCTTGAGCCAACAGATACCTCAGGGGCTGTATAGCTTGTCAAATACAGGGGGCATGATGTACACTAAACTGTACTGCTCATTCTTCCCTTCCTATTCATGTTCTATTCATGAGAGTAAAAAAAAAAGAAAGAGACAAAAGTTAGTGTCCAACCCTAAAAAACACTAGGGGAACAGCTACACTTCAGCAAATCACCATCTCCTACTGATATAAGGTAAAGAAAGGAAACCTATGGAACTGCAGGACTCTTGATAAAATACGCATCCTTGATATACACATGAGAATCAGCATCCATCCACAAATTTCTTGACATTAGCCTAATTCCAAAGGTAAGATTCCCAAAAATGTCTTAATCTGCAGGACCGCTCAGAAGAGCCATTGATCCAAGCAAAAAGAAAACTTCCATCCTTAAAAATGCCAACAATAACTTGTATTGAAATAAGCAGAATAGATTCAGTAATTTCATCTCAGAGAGAGCAAGCTAGACTTTCTTTAAGTATTTCAGCTAAATTCATATGGGCACCATTCTGGAGAGGTCATAGAAAATCCAGGAACAACTGCTCAGTGAGATGGGGAAAACAATGCCAAAAAAGTCTTCCATGTGTTAGCTTGAGCAATAATGCAGTTTTGAAGTGCCACTGTCAGATCAGTAGTATTGCTTCCATGCTTTCTGTGCTAGACACCCAAATCCAAGGGAAATACTGCAGGCTCAGAAGACCATAACAACAATATTTCAGATATGGAGATGCTTATTTGAAGGCAGACAGAAGACTGAATAGCACACTTGAGAGATGAAATAAAAATGTAAAATCATGACTAGCAGAGAGAAGTCATAACTTCAGTTTCTTGCCTCTTGGTCTCGTAACAAAGAGGAATTCAATAAAAACTACAGGTTATAGACCAAATAAAAATAAGATAGTCTCAAAATATCTAACCAGACTGTAGAGCTCGAAGCCAGAAGCAGCTGTCAAGGCCAAAAAAGCACGATTCCCCCCCAAGCAATCAGATACATTTATACGGTTGAGAACATCAAGAGATTTAAGAGTCCATGATAAAGACTCTTGGTAGCAGGTATTTAACTTGCAGAATAATCCCTGAAAGGTAGTGAGAGACAAAGATAATTACAACTGCCCAAATCAAAGCATCATTTGTCCTTTTATCAATGGTTGGCCATCAGAACTACTGGAAGTAGGTACTTGATTAGATGGACCAAAAATCTGGCAGCTCCATGGTCAGCCTGTTTTTAAGCTTCATTTGGATACAATGCATTTAGCCCTTGAAAACAGTGTTTTTCAGAAAAAAAAAATCATTAAGTGAAATTAAAATTCTTTTAAAAAGGGATGTCATATGAACTTAAATTCAGACACAAAAAAACCCCATTATCATATTTCCTATCTTCTTTCTGAGGGCACAACAGAACCATAAGACCCACAAGATGAACAAGCTCTTCCTTCCCTAACACGTATCAGTTAACCACCTTAGCTGCTCAAGAGGGCACAAAACATTGTAATATTAAAAACTATGTCCTGAAAACACATCCAGTTTGACAGAATAAGAACTTAATTTCTATTTCCTAAAATTACCTTTTAGTAGTCTTAAACCCCACCAAATTCCTACAGTATTTATAATAAAAGTACGTGCAATCAGCACCATAAAAAGTTACTTTCAGCGCAGAAGCTACAAACAAACTGATGTAAAAAATTATGGGGTTGATGGGGTTTTTTGAGGTTTGTTTTTTTCTTTGTTTGTT
>NW_010304773.1:0-10144 GCF_000700745.2 Antrostomus carolinensis | reverse complement strand
CCCACGAGGTCACAGCCTCCTTCAGGCATTCTCCTGCTCTGGCGTGGGGTCCTCCATGGACTACAGGTGGTCATCTGCTCCACCATGGAACTCCCTGGGCTGCAGGGGGACAGCCTGCCTCACCATGGTCTTCACCACAGGCTGCGGGGGAATCTCTGCTCCGGCGCCTGGAGCACCTCCTCCCCCTCCTTCTTCCCTGACCTTGGTGTCTGTGGAGTTGTTTTCTCTTACATCTTCTCACTCCTTTCTCTTGCTGCAAAGTGTGCAGCTTTTTTTTCCCCCTCTCTTACTGTTTTTTTCTTAATTATGTTATCACAGAGGCGCTACTGATTGGTTCAGCCTTGGCCAGCGGCGGGGGGCGTTCATGGAGCCCGCCGGCCTTGTGTATTGGATTGGACATAGGGGCAGCTTCTCACAGAAGCCGCCCCCATGTCTCCACCCGGCTACCAAAACCTGGGCACGTAAACCCAATACAGGGGTTTTTTTGTTTGTTTGTTTTTTTTTTCCTTGTGGACCATACTAAATTGTAAAAGTGCTGCATGGGTTAGACTCAGTAAAGCACTTTATTGCTTATTTTTTAATTCTCAAAGAAGGATTCAATTTTTGAAATTAGAGATATAGAAAAGGAAAAGACGAAACTACACTTGGATAACTCCCTCTCACTTAAAAATGGAAACTGCTGCCCAGGATATAAGATAATGTGAAGCAACACCTGAATAGTTTAGATGCCTATCTAATCCTCATTTACAAGGACTTTGAAAGGCTTTTTTTCAATAAGCATTATTTGCCTCTGGAAACGTGGTTGAGAACTTCTCAAGATCGACACATCAAGCTTGCTGAAACTTTGAAAAGAAAGCTTATTAAGACATTTTCAGAGAATATTGAAATTACTAAGCATAACAGGGAAAATAATTTCATTTTGTGTATTAGATGTACACCAAAAACTTACTGGTATAAGAAAGGTATAATGAATTGCAAGTTAGAATTGTAAAACAGTGCTGATGATTATTTGAGGGGCACAATGTTGTCTCTTTTAAAGGCATTGGGGGTTACAGTGCAGTTCCTCTGTGGAGCTCAATGAGTACAACTTTCATGGGAATAGTGTTAACTGTAAATCTTGAATTCAGACAGTCCTCATTGTATTCAGGGGCAAATTCTCCTCCTCATCATCTTCATGAGAAAATGCATCAAAAAATAGTTTCATTTTTATTTCTTGTGATTACTTGCCCTCCTGCTGCAATGATAACATGAGATGTAACATGTAATCATCAGGAAAAGGTAGGTAGTTTCATGAAAAGCTCCTCAGTCAATCAGTCTGTAATGGTATCTGGGAGAGGAAAAGTTGCTGCCTGCATGACTGAATTTCTGCCACCTACTGGGAGAAGGAAATTTAGTTTTAGTGAAAAGTACTATCCTGGTATGCCTGGATATGGAAGTCCTTTGCTTATTCATAGAATAGACAGCGTACTGCCTTGTGTGTGCTTTCAGTGAGCTGTTGGAGCAATATCACAGTAAAACTAAGAAGTTCAGTCATCAACTGTGACAATTCTGTATTTTTCCTTCCTAGTTTATTTGAAATGCAGGCTGGCAATACTGTTGTTTTTCCTTCTGTATGGTTAGGAGTCTTTTACCTTTTTTAACCCTGATAAATATTTCATTCTCATGTCACTTTTTTACTTTATTTTGTAGAAATACATTAACTTTGAAAGCCTCTTTATAACTGCCATGTTACTTTGTCTCCTGACTTAATGTGTGCAAACCCATATTTTAATGAAATTCAGTCTTTTAACATTCATTGTTATTAGCATTTTCCTTTTTTTCTTCCATTTTTTGTATACATTGTAATATGTTACATTTCTTCAACTTTTTTGACTGAGTAGAGTTATATTCTTTAATATGGATACAGATATTTGAGTCAGACAGTGATGACTGCGTTGTGTGTCCCCTGCACGTGAAAGGCAACTAATTAGTTTTGTATAGCAAAGTCTTTTTTTTTAATTTATTGCAGCTGACCAAACCATCTGCTCTAAGCAGTCACGTAACAAAGAAATGCTTCTGCAGTCTACATCAGAGTGCGTTAATAAAATAGTAATAACTACACAGAATCACTGGAACTAGCTACAATCATACTATCAAATAGTTAAATCCAGTAATTGCTTTTAAGAGTCTCTTAGCCCCACTTCAGGTTCAGAGGCCTTTATACTGAGTTTTCATACCAGATACCTTGGGGATCATCTGAATTCGGTTGTGCACACCCCCTGTACAAAATATTTCTGGAAAGTTTAGCTGAACAACCAAAAGAAAAGCCACGTTTATTGTGTTCAACATTGTGTTTGAACTGGAAAATCTCTTCTGTCTATTCATCTGATTCACTGTGGTTGCTGTTTGGGAGTCTTGCTTTTCTGTACTTGCATGCTCCAGAGTATCAGAGAGTACCTATTCTCAGTGCAGCATTTTAGCTTTTATCTCTCTCTAGCCTTCCTTTGAGGCCTTCTAGATGTTATAGATAGTATCTTTTTCTCTGAAGAAAATTTATCTTTCTGATCTTGGAGACAGTCTGACCATTCACCAATGAGCATTATTGCACTTTCTTGGAAGTGTGAAATTCCCTTTATTTGACCAAGTCTTATTTCCTCTGCTTTTCTGTTCACTCATTTATTACTTTTCCAGCAAGGTGGACAGCCCTCCTCCTGCATCTCAGTGATTGTGGATATGGTTAAATGACACATCTTACCAATTTACATGGTAGCTGCCCCCAAAAGCTTACCTTTGGCTGTCACAGTGAGCTGATTCAGGGCAGTGAATTAGGAAGAGATTGGCTCTGCTCTGTGTGCAGTCAAGATGAGCAGTATTCTGGCAGGTTGGCTTCAGAAAATTGCTTGCCATGGGTACTTATGTTAGCAGTGATGGTAAAGCACGATGCTGCCCATGTGTAAAGGGCGGAAAGGGGAAAACCAGAAAGATACCTATAGTAGCAAGTATACCTGGTATCTGTTTCTCTCTTATCATTTAAGGCAAGCACTTACCATGCTTGTTGCAGGGTATCTCTTAAAACCAATCTCATATTTTGTTTTAACAGTCATGCTAAAATCTAAATGAGACCAGCATGTACAGTGCATTACCTGTTTTAAAGCTGAAATGCAGTATATGGTGGTTTCAGGGATGGCAATAAGGAAGATTTTTTTTTTTTTTTTAAGAGAGCGTACTGCTATGCTTCTGAATTTGTACATTTTACATGGGAAATTATCTAACTCCTCATTATATATAAATTTGAAAATTATTGATGAATATTTACAAAGAATTTCCAAATTGGCAAAACTCTGTTGTTTTTTTTGAACTGTACAGGCAGCATTTTACCCAGAGTGTACACTGCTCATAACTTTCTGTTACTGAGGGAATGATAAAATCTGTGTAGGTGTTCTATTTTCTGCAGTGAAGCACAATGTTAGGGTAGTAACATATATCCTCCCTAGAACTACAATCAGTGCCATTATGAGTGTAAAAACCTGAAATTTATGTAGCTGTATTGTGCATCAAGGATGTCAGTGTTGAAATGATGCCTGTCCTGGGCTTTGTAAGCAGTCATTTAAACTTGAGACAAATCAAGTTTAATGTACTCATTTCAAATCATCACTGCTTTATTGTATTGAGTAGGAGGAATATTAGACACAGGACTCATATTTCTATTTACAGTGGTTGGTAATTTCCCTTACTAATCAATACATCACACAGGCAAATTATATGTATAATGGACTACTGATTCTCAGATTAAAAAAAAAAGAGGGAGGGGATGCTAAAGGAGTGACAACATTAGATAAGCACTGTTGCTTGCTTTGTTAAAACGCTGTCCTTCTCAGTCTCTGCACCTTTTCTGCTATCTTTTATGACTTAAAGGAGTATTTTAAGAAGCTGAGCATGCTTCTTCAGCTAAATTTTGAAGACAGGAAACCCTTGGTTTCTCCTTTGTGTCTGGAGTTTCATGCACGAGGGAGGTGATCTTCTTTCCTGATGGGGCACTTTCAAAAGTCTGCGGCTCCCCTCTTGAGTTGTGCTTCCCTTGTCACTGAAATTGGGGATGAACTTAACACCAATGAAGTCTTAAGCAGGCATTCTTTATTACAGCGCCGGATGCCTGGGGGATCGTTCCACCTACTGTGCATCCTGATTCATCCCTCTACAGAAGCTTTATGCTCTCAAAACATGCATATTCATTTCTTTTCCAATAAATTATTAACACATTCATCACATTTCCAAGAACTCATTAATATATTTAAATATCCTTTTTGCATGTCTACTGGTCATCTTGATCTTCCAGAGTCCTCTGGTGGTCATTGAAACTTTTGTCACTGTGCCCTTTAGTTGAAATTTTCTTTTGCACATGCTTAGGCCATCTTTTGGCCTGTTTACCATACTTCTATTTCCACAAAGCTAGTTTACTCTAGCATCACTACATTATCTACCCTGTTGCAAAGATTTGATGCCTCAAGTCTCCTTATTATCTATTTTAGACTACAAACTTGACTAGGCCTAGCTGGTATGTCACTAACTTTCAATGTCACATTGTTTAAGCAGAAGGCAATGTTTTCTTTCCTCTCAGAGGGGTTTCCTGCACTTGAAGAATGTACAAAATTAATTTCTGATGACTGCTCTACAGCACCTAAAATTGCCATTTTCATTAAACTCTGTTGGCTGAACCTGAATTCCCTCATAGCCCATGCTAAGGCCTAATATAATTATTTGTGTTTTTTAAGCGTTAAAAAGCATGTCCCCATGGGGGTGGAAGGGCAGGGCCTGGCAGCCAGGACCATCCTGCAGCCCCACGACAGAGCCGGGCAGCTGCCAGGCAGCTCCAGCCCTGAGCAGCAGGCACTTCCCTCGGGATGGGGGCCGTTGCCCTTTGCCCCAGTAGCCAAATGATGCCAGCAGTTAATTGTCTCAGAGCCCTTATGCTAGTTTCCTTATCACTCCTGAAAGGAAATAAAGATATATATCTAAAATGCACAAGAGATTTTGAGTCTCACTAAAATATTTTAGACCATGGATAACAAATGTAGCGCCTCCTCTGAACTCTCATGTTCATGTTTTGGCAGATGATGAAGCATTTGAATAAAAAAGTCATGAAATCCTAGTATCTTCAAATTTAGCTATTCTGTTTTACATGCTGATATGTCAGCAAGCCAGTGATTGCAGAATCACATTTCTAAACAGGAGACATGATGGCAAGGAAAGTTGCTAACAAGGTCCCAAGGTACAAGAGAAAACCTGAATGTACTATCATCTTTCCATACGTGTCTGTCTGTGTGATAGGTGATGCTCACACACAAAGTGTTGCCTAACCTGGGATACTTTATTACTTCAGAAGGTGTGATATTCAAGTGACATTATATAGGAAGACAAAACTGTTTTAGAGCTTGTTAATTCTTCTGTATTTTTAACCAAGTCAACCTGTTAGCCTGCAGCTAAGGTAGCTTTTTCCAGTATGTGTTTTCCCCTGTGAAATCTCTTTTGTTTTGAGAAAGGAACTTTTAGTCTTCAACTCCTTCTTTAGGGAGGTCACATACCTGTTGGCTATTGATTTTCACAAAACCTTTAGGAACTTAATGTCTTTGAAATCTCTCATCTTCTTTCTCCAGAGCGAGCAGTTATTGATAGCATGGGCTGGTATAGACACCTACACTGGACATGATCACAAGTCCTTTCTTTGCTTTGGGAACCCAGTTAACAACCTGAATATGGAGTTGTACTTTAGTAGATTTTTTTTGTGATTATAAGAACCTGGGTAGTAACTTTTTAAAAGACAATCCAGCATTAATTGCTGCCTAAATTATATACAAACACAGAGTAGGAACATAGGTACATCGTAAAGGTGATGATTTTTTTATTTCCTTAATAGTGTTCTACTATTAGAATGTTATTTATAGTGACAATGTTTATATGACTATCAGGAAATAAACTGTATCATGCAACAGTATGAAACAAAGATCTACACAAAGCTTTTACAATCCATACAATATAATCCTGGATACTCGTGCTGAGGTCTGTTATTTGAATAAACCAAGGAATACAGCTTCAAGGATAAAAAGGTCTCATAAGATACTTTTACATATGTGAAACCATAATCTGACAAAGTAGAGAAGGGTCTGCCAACATGTGAATGTCACTGGTTGCCTAATTCATCAGACTAATTAAAAGTTGGAATAAATATCCGTGAATATTGCAACTTCATAATAAGACTAAATTCAGAAACACTACAAAATTATTTTTTGTTGTGTGAGAACTGTTTTTTTTTGGTTTTTCTAAAGCCAGCATATGAGAAATGAAAGTATGATCTTTTAATTAAATTTTAATTGATTGGCCAGTGTCTCATTTTACAGCTTAATTTCTCAGAGATTTCTTGCAATCTGATTGCTGTCAGTATAAAACTCTTTCTAGCTATTTAGCTTGATTTCTAATTAGCATAATTAGTTTTAATTTAATTTATGTATTTGCACCTCAACATAATCACTTCTGTAAATTCAGTCCTATGTTTTAATAGTTCTCATCTCCCTGAGTTAGGTTCACACCAATTTCTACTAAATCTACATGCAAATATACAATTGTTTTTAATCTTGAGCTGAGAAGATGAAGGCACTGAATAATTTCTGTTTTCTTTCAGTGTTATGAAAACATGCATAAAGAATGGTTTGGGTTGGAAGTGACTTCTAAAGCATGTAATATGTTTCATTTTTTCTCCTCTGATTGGCTCATGGGTCAGGAAATTGTTACCTTTATTGTTATGATCTAAAATGCATTTAAAAATTGTGTGCTTTGTCTTTCTTTCTTATTTCTCTCACCCCCACAATATACTGGATGAAAATAAATCCTGAAGAACAACAGGAATCTAACAGTTGAAGAGAGTTCAAGTAATTTGACATTATCTTGGCTTTCAGTTGTTATCTTTATAGACATAAACTTTCCAGTAATTTTGTTCTGACATAGGTACAACCTAGTATCAAAAAGAGCATTAACTAAACAACTTTACGGCTATAGTATTTGATCAATGAACTGCATTCCGTTAGATATGTGGTGCTACAGTCATTTCTCTGAGTGGTTGACTTCTGGCTATGCTGGTATGTGCTACTATTCACACTGCTCATACTAACTTCCTATTGTTTCCTGTTGGATAAACTTTAATTAGCAATAATACTTAATAGTGATTTTTTTTTTTGCTATGTGTTCTTTTATAATAGTTTAGTAAAGAATATTATTCATTCCAGGCTTGCACAATATCATAGTGTGCAATTCGTTTCTTCATACTAAGCAAGAGATTTGTAGAGGCTGTAAAAGCATATGACAGCTTTGCAAATGTAAAACTAGGAGAGAACATAATGAGTTGCCAATTTATGTTCCTGTATCTCAATGCTTTTCTGATAACTTCCACTTCTGCATCAAGTTCAAATAGCTAATAAGTATTAGGGACAATTTAAATATATGGCTTCCCAGAATGTATCTGAGTTATTTGCATTCAAAGGAAAAGAAGAGCTGTGTCCTACAAAACCAACTTGATTTACTAAAGTACTGTTAAATGAGAAAACTTTTGTTATAGTTCACACAGGATATTATTTCAGATCGGTGGAGCATCAGCTGAGCTGGAGAAAATAAACAAGTAACTCTATGTGCTGGTTTCAGTTGGCTAGCACTTGGCTAGCAGCCACACACAGCCACTTACTTCCCCCCCTTCCCCCCCACTCCCACCCGAGGTTAGTGGGGAGAATTGGATGAGTAAGGGTAAGGACAGTCATATGTTGAGCTAAGAATAATTTAATAATTTAAATAAAATAAAACTTAAAATAATAATGATAGTAATCATAATAATAATAAAATATGTAAATAAGTGATAGCCAGTGCAGTTGCTCACCACCTTCCAACCAAGCCTGGCCTGTTCTGGAATAACGATCCTGGATGAGCAACAGTCCCAAAACTAAAACCACAGTCCCAGAAGAGAGCCAGAAAGCCAACCCCCACAAGACAGTGACCCTCATTAATAAACTGAACATGACATTATATGTCATGGAACATCCCACTGGTATATCCACATGCCAATTTAGCTTGTTAATTTTACTATTTCTTGCCCCCCCTATACTTTACACCTGTAGACTAGCAAAACACAAAGTCCTTCAACTTCCAGCGTCAATGGAAAACATTAGCATTTTATCAGTTGCCTTCTCATAACAAATCCCATACTGAAACCAAAACATGGAGCTATTCTAGCTACTAAAAAAAAACCTAGTTATGTCCCAGCTAAAACCCAGGACATCTTAGCACTGACCTGGATATTAAACCAAAGTTTGAAAGGTTACTCCTACTACCATATGGCATTCAAAACTGAGCCAGTAATGTCAGAGTTAAGGAAACCTATTTTTTAAACTCTGTCATTACCTATTGACATTGAAATCTGTAGGACTGCAATTAAAAAAAAAAAAATCATAGACCTGTAGCAGCTAATAGTTTTGCATAGTACTCTACATTTGAAAGCATGGTGTTGTTGTGTTGTAAATTCATAGCTGCACTCTGGTTGCCTGGAGCACATCCTCCCCTCCTTCTTTGCTGCCCATGTTTCTCACAGGGCTATTTCTCATATTTTTTTCCTCACTTCCCTCTGCCTGTGCTGTGTTTTCGCCCTTTTTTAAATACATTCTCACAGAGGCACCACCAGTGCGGCTGATGGGCTCAGCTGTGGCTGGCGAGGGGAGTGTTGTGGAGTGCCCCCACTACCAAGTCTTGCCATTTACACCCACTACAAATGGAGAGACCAGTGCTTCACAGGTTAGTTTGAAGTTAAGACACAGATTGAAATTTGGTAATGGTAAGTTTTATAGTGAAATGATTGGCAAGATTGTCCTCCATTTCCATTTAGCTGAATTTCTTTGATATCACTGAGAAATCAGCTTAATTGTTCTTGGCAGTCATATTGCACTGTTAGGCTTTGTAATCACTGACAGACAGCTCTTCACTATGTATAGTAGTTGCATTTTCTCCTAATACAATTAATTTCCTGGACTTTTTTTGTTGTTGTTGTTGTTGGTTGGGTTTTTTGTTATGAGATCAAGAAATGTTGGGAAAAGACATTAGAGGAGCAAGGAAGGAAGGATAATGGTGAAGAGGGATCATACAAGGGGAGAAGAATATCCTTTTTGCAAACAGTTAAGGATACCAGTAATATTTAGACATGGAAACAAAATGTTTTAATGAACTGTTAGTCTTTCTTAAAATAACTGGAGAAATAGATGTTAACTAAAATATCCTTTGCCAATTCATTTTGCTGTTATTATGCAATACTGCTTAGATAAAAAAGAGTTAGAATTATTTGCCATTGAAGAAAATTAAAGATTAAATTTTAAGCTTGAAATGTGGACTAACATTCTTAGATGTGGTAAATTCACATTTATATGCTGAGAAGATAGCTTATACAGTTCATTACTGTTCTTCAACCAATTCTTTTACATCCAGAGTGACCCTGTGGAATTAACTGGAGTTGTACCAGTGAAAATGAAAAAAAAATATTTTCTAAAGATTTAGAGAGTAAATCCCCTGCCTCTCTTCTACTGTGAGATGACAAATTCATCATCTGTGATTTCTCAGCACTTTACTCCTTCTCCTCTGTGGCAGTTTGGCACTCTCTAGGTCTCTCTTTGAGTTTTTTTCCTGCTTGTTGCTCTCAAGGAACAAGCTGGATCATGATATTTAACTTTATACTGGTATAAACTGCATAGTCTTTCCTCAACTTAAAAAGGCAGTGATGAATGCTACTCCAGCATTTTTACTTAATTAACCCTGACACTTGGGCAGTCAAGAGAAACAATTTTAGAAGAAACAGGTGGAAAGGATAGTGAAATTTACATTTAATCTGCTTTACATGGTACTTCCTTGGATTATTTTTTCCTCCTGTACAAAAAGAGGGTAAGTTGCACTAATATGGAAGATGAATCAGTTGATTATTGGCAAATATTACTGACATTATGCTACACGAAATTCTCTAAGAGGATGCAAAATTTTTTCTAATGATTATTTATAATGATCATAAGTTTAGTTCTAACAGAACAGTGTCTGCCAGAATATCCTTTAGATGGATACATCTACGTTTTTATTTGTTTGTTTTTTTTTT
>NW_010304772.1:0-15960 GCF_000700745.2 Antrostomus carolinensis | reverse complement strand
CTGATGTTTGTATGTGCATATATGAATAAAATTATTACAAGATTTAAGCATTTTGTATCGACGATTTAGAGCTAATTTTGCTATTTCTATCAGAACAGCTGATTATAGATAAGGTGAAAGTCTGTGAAATGTGATTTCATGTTAATGGCATGTCCTTATTTTAATGTACAGTTCCTCATTAGAAGGATCTGAATTTATGACACATCTTTGATATACTTCTGCTGTTTAATCTCACCTGTTTTCTATGCAAATCTAAATGGCATATCGGAGGATATAAGGACATTTTCTGGTTTCAATGGAGAATAAAATTAATTTTGAAAGATGAAAATTCAATTTTCAACAAACTAGAATGAACACATAGACAGAAAGAGTCTTTGGGGATAGGACCCATATGACCAAATACAGTTGTCTACTTGTGAGTTAATTACCCTCTGCACTATTTATAGTTGATGGAGTTAAATAAGCACTTTTAACTGGGGTTCAATTCAGTATAAAGTAAAAGTTTAAAACAGATTGGGTGAATCGCATCCTAAAAGTCCCTGTTTATTTCCACTAAATATAAAATGGCCCTTGGGTTCTTAATGTAGATGTATGTATCTCCATTATAGGCATATAAAACTGGTTGAGATAGATCAACCTAATCACAAATGATAGAGGAGCCGATGAGGAGATGTGCTTTGCTGTATCTTATACTCACTAACAAGGAAGGATGTATTTGGGATGTGAAGGTCAAAGGCAGCCTTGGCTGCAGTGACCATGAGACGGTAGAGTTGAGGATCCTGAGAGAAGGGAGCAGGGCAAAAAGCAAGATCACAAGCCTGGACTTCAGGAGAGCAGACTTTGGCGTCTTCAGGGATCCACTTGAAAGAGTCCTATGAGATAAGGCCCTGGATGGAAGAGGGACCCAAGAAAGCTGGTTGATATTCAAGGATCACCACGTCCAAGCTCAAGACCAGTCCATCCCAATGAGCAAAAAGTTGGGCAAACACGTCAGGAGGCCTTCATGGATGAACAAGGAGCTCCTGGCAAAACTCAGATGCAAAAAGGAAGGACACAGAAGGTGGAAGCCAGGAGGAGTAAGCTAGGAAGAATATAGAAACACTGTCTGAACCTGCAGGGACGGGATTAGGAAAACCAAAACCCAGCTAGAGTTGAAACTGGCGAGGGATGTCAAAGTCAACAGAAGAGTTTCTGTAAGTACATAGGTGACAAAAAGAAGAGCAAGGAAAATGTGGGCCTGCTGCTTAGAGGGGCAGGGACCCTGGTGGCACAGAACATGGAAAGACTAAGATACTGAATGCCTTCTTCATCTCAGTCTTTACTAGCAAAACCGGCTTTCAGAAATGCCAGGCCCTGAAGAGCAGGCAAAAGTGAGGAAGAGGTGCCCTTGGATGAGGTGAATCAGGTCAGGGAGTACTTTAGCAAGTTGGACATAGATAAGCCTATGGACCTTGATGGGGTTCACCCACAAGGGCTGTGGGAGCTGACTGATGTCTTTATGAGGTGTCCTGGTTTTTAGCTCTTGATAATCTTTGTGTGATCATGGTGACTGGCAGAGGTGCCTGAGGGTTGGAGGAAGAAAATCTCACTCCTGTCCTGCTTGACCAATGTGATAAAAATCTCTGATGAGATGACTGGCTTGGAAGATCAGGTAAGCACAGTGGATATTGTCTACTTTGCCTTCAGGAAGGCTTTCAACACCATCTCCCATAGCATCCTCATAAAGAAGCTGATGAACTATGGGCCAGACAAGCAGACAGTGAGGTGGACTGAAATTGGCTGAACAGTCCAGAGGGTGCTGGTCAGCGGTACAAAGTCTAGTTGGAGGCCAGTCACTAGTGGTGTGCCCCAGAAGTTAATACTGGGTCCAATCCTGTTCAACATCTTCATTAATGATCTGGATGATAGGGCAGAATGTATCCTTAGCAAGTTTTCAGGTAATGCAAAATGTGAGGAGTGACTGATACCCCAGCAGGCCATGCTGCCATCCAGAGAGACCTCAACAGGCTGGAGAAATGGGCAGTCAGGAACCTCATGCAGTTCAAAAAATGAAAGTGTCAAGTCCTGCACCTGGGAAGGAACAATCCCTTGCACATACAGGGGATCAACTGTCTGGAAAGCAGCTTTACAGAAAAGAACCATCGGGTCCTGGTGAACACCAAGTTGAACATGAGTCAGCAAAGGGCCACGAAAATGATTAAGGGACCAGAGTATCTCTCATATGAAGAAGGGCTGAAAGAGTTGAAACTGTTCAGCCCAGAGAAGAGAAGGTTCAGGTGGCATCTCATCAATGTGTATAAATACCTGAAGGAACAGTGAAAAAAAGATAGAGCCAGGCTCTTTTGAGAGGACAGGAAGCAATGGGCACAAACAGAAGCACAGGAGGCTCTGTCTGAACTTCAGTAAACACTTTTTTACTTTGAGGGTGACTGAACACTGGCATGGATTCTGGCTCAGAGAAGTTGAGTCTCCCTCCTTGGAGATATTAAAAAGCCATATTGACATGATCCTGGGCAGCCTGCTCTAGATGAGCCTGCTTGAGCAGGAAGGTTGGACAAGATGATATCCAGAGGTTCCTTCTAACCTCAACCATTCAGTGATTCTGTAAACCAACCCTTCATTGTTGTAATTCCCAACTTCTTGCTTACTGGGTCTACATACCAGGAACACTTCACGTAGGTACGTGGATATGTACCACGAACACTTTGATTCTTCCAGATCCCCAAATCACAGTGGAAAGGCAAGACACTCACAAATTTGCAGGTTGAGCTGCTGTGTCATTGTACCCTAGGAGAGAGTAGACTGCACAGGAGAGTAAAATGTTTGGCAACAATTAAAGCATATGCAGAAAGGAAAACCTTACTTTTGTGGGGCTACACAAATGATTCAGGTTGCTGTCATATGAAAAAGAGTAACTCTGGGGAAGAAGGTTCGTTGAGATTGAATGCCCACTTCTTCACACGTGCTAGTGAAAGGACTACCTCACTGGTGCTCTTTCCTCGGCTAAAAATCACATTTTTGATTCTCTGTCACCAAGTAGCAACAGCATTTCTTTTCTGCCATACTCCTTACCTGTAACTAATGTATGAAACAAGGTGTTTTGAATGGGGGTGGTGAATTCTCCAGCTGAGAGAGCACTTTAAGAACACTGTGCAGTTTGACAGAGGAAAGAGTTGACTCCAGAAAATCTGTATTCTTATCTGCTTGGGAAGATTTCATCTCTCTGTGCCTTTCATGTCCAACACTGAAGGTTGTAGGCTAAATTGCCCAAAAAACTGGTATCCAGTTAGAAAGATTTCTTCACTGATGAATCACAGGTCAACAACATCAAATACTGGACTAGTCTTGGACAAGTCACATTGCTACCTGGCCTCTGAGCATTTTGAGGATGTTAATGGAGTACGAGAGCAACTAGATTTTAATGCAAGATGGGGCAGGAAGGTCAGACCGAAGAGAGATAAAAAGGTCTGGTGGACCCTGTCTTGTGCATTTGGTGACAAAGTGGATAACTGCTTTTCGAGGCCTGCAGTCTGTTTTAACTGCAACTGAAAGAAGCGTTAGGCTTCTGGGCACAAAAATATTGTTTCATGGCAAAATGGTTGATATTGTAACAAGGACTGGGGAAAGTAAATTGCAAACTTTTGAAGAGCTGTGACTTAAATTCAGAATGGGAATATAATGCAAAAGTAAGGAAGAAGCGAATCCCGTTTTTAAGCACAATTCTCAACATACACTCACTAAAAAGCAATATTCCTCACCTCCACAGAACTGCAGCTATATCTAGGTGAACAGCCTGCTAGCAGGTAATCATCCCATGCCAGAGAGGCAAAAGGCAATATTGCATGTCTGTGTATAAATGCAGAGTAGAATCTCCTTCAAGATACATTTCTCCTTACTCCAATGTCAGATATGTTTCAAGGATATAGCAACAGAAGGCCCTCCAGACACCTTGCAGCCAGTCAGTGCTACCCCTTGTATGCCCTTTTCTAAATTCTACTCTCATAGCCAGCTTTGGGAGAATGGGAAATGGGCACAACCATGTGCATGGTGCACTTCCACTGTCAAATGGGAAATGATGAACATCACAACAGGATCACAACCATGGGTTTGCACCAAACTGCTTCTGGGCTATATGTTAGGATTGAATCAGTGATATTAAAAGGTCAGCCAGAGACTTCAAACAGCTCAATTATTACTGGAAGGAAATAAAGATTTACTATGTTTGCATTCTTGCTTTTTCCTTAGTTATACAAGTAATTTTCCAGATTTCTCAGGCATGTTTGCAAGTATCCACTGATGCAATGTCTAAGACATACATCTTAAATCTGACGGTTGCGGTGATGAAGTGATGTGAAAAAGATTAGTTCTGCCAATTCATTTAACTGTCCTTTTGTGTGTAAGCATATAGGTCTTTTAAAACAGCTTCGGTCTTTTAAAACAGCTTCTCTGTTGTGGATTTTTTTTTTTTTTTTGCTTCTGCTGGTTAAGCTGTGTTTGTGGAAAGCTCCTATTTGGCCTATCCTCACCTTATATTCATTATTCTAAACTTAGGTATACAGAAGACAGTATAGGGTTTTTTTATCTTTAAGTAAATCTGTGAGATATTTGAAGTGAAAGTATACATCATCCTCTGGCATGACATATGAAAAAAGTAATTTTATTTTATACAAATGGTGGTAGGTGGCAATATTTTGTATTATTGGAATGGTAGTTTTCAGTAGAGTTTCTCAGGAGCCTGCAATAATTTAGAGCAATGCCTTCAGGCTTTAAATTTGACCTGTACCTTCAGTCTTGATCTATATGTTAGCTTGGGATTCAGGACTGTGCTTGAATCCAGATTCCTTAGTTGTCCCTGCTGCTTATAAATCAGCAGTTGCTTTGTAGAGAGCAAATGGCTGGCTGGGTAGGGATGCTGAGGCACAGGCTGCTATGGGGGAACCAGCCAACATTCAGGCTTGGCCCTGAAGCAGAGAGGGGTTATCCCCACTTCAGACCATTCAGCTTTGAGAACTGGAGTTCAGACACAGATATTAATCAGACACAGATATTTAAAAAAGGCAATATACATCATGGTACTCATATTTCCCCTCTCTAAGTGAACAATTCTCTTTTTGCAACTCAGAAAGTGTACCATTTATTCATTCTTCTCTTTTGCTGTGTGCTTAGTGTTTGGACTTAGCAAAGGATGGTTCTCTCAGCTTACAAGTGTCCAGTTTTTCTTAAGGATTTTTGTATGTTTGTTTGTTTGTTTGCAGGCTGTTTCCCTCATTCCCTGCACACATTCTACTATCAAACAGGAAGAGACCAATACTGTGTTTTGGTGTCTGAAGTGCAAAATCAGTAGTAGAATAGTCTGAAACTTTCATATGAATGCAGGTTAGAAAAAGGAGTTAAGTCTTCAGGCAGATAAAGTGTCTTGCTGGTCTTTAAAAGGAACAAGTAAGGTTTTCTTAAGAGAACATAATTCAGTAACTAGATAGAAATTGTCTCTGGTTTTTTTTTTTATTTATTAAAAAAAAAAAAAGTCTAATCCTAGAATTTAGAGCCTTATAGTTGTAGCAAATGGTATCTTTCTGCAGTACCAACTCAGGGCATTAAGGATGAAAATTTGACCAGGATCAATTTCTGCACTTTTTCTCTATCAACAGACTGTCATATGCAATTAGGACAAAAATAAAAATAACTGTAAAAAAACCCCAACTGTGCTTCCAGGCCTAATCTTACCACCAGTCAAGTCAACAAGAGCAGAATAAAATTCATATATTCCTCTTTTTGGTGGGGGACAAATGACGGTCATTTGAGAAGTAAGTTTATCCGAAGGCTCTGACTTCCTGCATTATGTTTATTACTTGTTTTGAGCTTGTGATAAAGAAATAATATGACACTTGGCATTGATTTTTCTTGGTATCTCAAGTGCTGAATCCAGCCAGAACAACTATTCATGAATGGTTTTAGACAAGGACTTGTATACAATTTCTTCAAAGACTAATGTGATGAAAATAACATTTTAAGTAAGTATTGGAGATTCTTTTAAGTGGGGAGGTGAAAGCAGCCTAAACCTTTAAACAGCAGTCAAGATATGTTCTGTGAAAGGATCTAGCACAGTCTCTGGTTCACCCTGTCCTTCCTGCAAGTGTAGTTTGTGTGGATAAATACCTGCATTTTGCTTTTTTCTCAAAGGACTATGAAGGCAAATTCAAGAAAAGGCCATTATATCCACCTATTAAGGAGGAGTTACAAGCATAAATAATAGTGTCCAACTGATCATGGCTTTTAAGAGAAAGAGTGGTTCTGCCTGTCTATAGTGTAGGAGGCTAGTGTAAATCGTAACAAAAAAGTTAGTAGTAAGTGGCCTGAGTTCTAGGCATTGCTTAGCTTTTGTGGGCTTAAATCCATCCTTAACGCCTTCCAAAATTCACAGACTGATGTTTAGGTATAGCACAGTTTAGACAGAAAGAAGACTATGTGAGTCTTACCCAAAAAGTCAAAAGTTACTTTTGAAAATTAGATTTTGGATTGTAAGACCCAGGCCACTCTATGATTCTATGATTCTACGATTAAGAAACTCACGAAAAATTTATGCAAAACCTCTTGGCATCAAACTTCAAAGCCACTGATCTTTGTGACAGAAATACTTTTGACCACTCAGTTTTGTAACAAGAATGCTGCAATCTGCTGCTGAAAAATGAAGCTTTCACCAATATATGAAAATAATGTATATCCAGCCAAAATGGAGGTCTTCCATGTCTTACTATCTGAATTTTCAGTTAGGCTTGTAGGCATAAAAATCATTTCCCCATGGGGAAAATTATGAAAACTGCTAGCCTAGGATATTTTTGAATGAGGCTAGCAGCTTTCTTTGTCTTTAGATCAGATCATTTAAGAAACAATGGGCTTGTAGGATAGGAGTTCTTGAGCATTAAAGTGGTTGTGACTGACAGTTTAAAAATTACAGATTAGAAGATCTTAGACTTTATTTGCCAATGAGACTCAGTGCTAACTGGATAGCTAATACTGGAACTCTAAGATTTCTTTGAAGATTCCTGCTTTTCCCCTAGTGATGTGTTTCACCCATAAATAAATGTTTTCCTTTCAGGCACCTTTACTGTCAACCTGTAAAGGCTGCAAGTGACCCCTGATAATAGCATTTCTTTTCTACAGAAGCACTGTATTTCAATGGGATTGTCTCTGCAGGAGGGCTAGAAGGGAAGGCTCTGGCAACTGTGAGTACCAGCTGTGCTCTAAAATCCACCTGATGCCCCAAGTCCTTACAGGAGCACATAGATTTTGCAGCTGGATTTTGAGGGAAGGAAGTATAAAGCTCCTTGTTTCTTTGGAGCCCTGCTCCAAGTCTGACAAGCAGAGTTTCTATTGCAAAAGGCTATAAACTTTCTTTGTTATTTTGAATTCAGAAGTTTTTTGTGTAGTAGGATGGTAGCCTCGAGACTGAAGGCAGTTACATCACAAGGAAGAGAATTTAGTGGTACTTCAAAAAGCACAGAAGACAATGTAGGAAGAAAATATCTGCTAAGGCTAATAGAACAAGAAAAAAATACACTTGGTCCTAATACAATGTCTATTTTTAAAATATCAGTAGCAAAAACTCTAACAAAGACATAACATTAGGGCCTTTTATCCTATGGATGCTATCTACAAAGGCAGTCTCTATCCTCAAGGAGAGCAGACTGCAGAATACTCACTTTTTTTCCCCTTAGATCTACACAACTGGTATTCTAGTTAAGGAGTGTCCAGAAAAAGAAATAGGAAATGTCATGGGAGAAGAAAGAAAAGATCCTTTGTCTTCTATTTTCCTCTGTCTTTTCAATCTTTTCTCCTTTACTTCTGTCATTTCTTTACAGAGGGAAGTACAAAATCACTCGGTTGTAAATATACTTAAGTGGGTAATGTTTAATTTCCTTGCTGGGCAAGATTCACAGATAAAGAAAATCCATGTGTGGGGTGCACTGAAGTCACCATGTGGTGAGTGTGGGACTAGGGTTAAAGGGACTAGGGTTAAAGGGGCAGTCCTTTGGCCTCTGCCGGGGTTTGGCTCCCTGAAGCAAGAAAAGAGGGCTAACAACTCATAGTCAGTATAAGAAGAGGACAAATCAGTTTCTGCTGCAGAAGTAAGAAGGTGGATGGCTGCATTCTGCTAAGGTGCCAAAGAGATAGGGTTTTTCTGGTCAGCAGAACATGGAAAATTAAAGACAGGAAAATCACCAAAGCAACACTGGAGCTTCACGTTGAAGAATAAAAATCCTAAGCAAGAAAAGCAGCATTTGTAAAATCAAGGAAAAAGTGCCTAGTTACAAGAATAGTTGAGAGACAGACAAATAACAGGATATGGCTGGTAGAATAAATAGGCAAGGAGTCTACAGGCGTTTCCATGAGTCATCACTGGGCTACATACAGTAACCAAAACGGCAGAGAGAAATGATTCAAGGGGGTGCATTGGAAGTGAATGCAGAAGAAATAAAGAGGGTAAAAGCATTGTAAGGCTGAGGAGACAGGGAAATGGATGAGGTGGGATGATGTCATGGAGAGATACCTTTCTTGGACAGACATCTGGAAAATTGAGGTACATATAGTTCTGTTTATGATCTGCTGCCAGCAAGTGCTTGTTTACAGCACTGAGGGATGACAGTTGTACCTTAATATGACAGGAAACCGTATTTCACAGTAAGGCTGATTGGTCTGGCAAGGGATCATGTATGGCAGCAATGGAGGTCTGAAGAGACTTTTTAAATCTAGTACACATCTGAAGAGAACCAAAGTGAAAAGGAGGAATATATCTTTCTTTTCAGATTTATGATACTGAAAAAGAAAGATCATTTTTTCCAAGAATCATTGCTAGACGCTGGTGGAAGCAAATAAAATAAAAAGGGCAACCTGAAAATCAGAGCATATTTTAAAATGAAGGATTTGTTTTTATCCTCACCAGGAGTAAAAGCTGTAATGAACCTGAGCCTACTGTTACCATGTAGGTGTCTGAAATGAAATAAACAGTTTTCTGGCTGAATGGCTATCCCCATAGTAATAGAAGAGGATCTTGCACATTAAAGAGTGAAAGGAATGAATAGATGAGAAGGAAGCACAGTAGATCCTGACACAGCCCAAGGTACAGCATGTATCCTTAGAGCTGGTCTGTGAAGGATACATGCAGAAGGAACAGTCCCTGTATTTCCAGGGTTTATCAGTAATATGAGATAGGACTACACTGCAAGTCAGGCAAGGACAAAAAGAACCCTTGTTAATTTTAGAAGCACTGGGATTATTGTGTCTGGAGCATTAAAAGGACATTATTTAATGGGTGTCTAAAACTTTTATTAACTCCTCTTCAGTTACATTTTTTTTCTATTCCATGGCTCAAACTCAGCCCTGGATAGTTACCAGGATAAACTTTAAAGCCAACAGGAGCTGTGCCTATTTATTCCAGGGTTGGAAGGAGCTCTCTAGCTCCAGCTCTAAACTGAATAACCCTTGCAAACCTGAAGTAGAACTTTATATGAATTACTGATTATTTTTTTTTTTTTTTAGTTCTGCTGTAAAACAGGAAATGAGACATAAAACTGTCATTGGCACCAACCAAATTCTCAGTTCTTATTTTGGCAAGAGGAAAAAAAAGATGTTCTGACACAAATGTTCCCATTTGGCACAAACAAAAACATTAAGGTATTTGAAAGAAAAGCCAAAGAAATAAAGCATTAGCTTCGTAAACTATGATGGGCAATTTAATGCCTTTTCTCCATAGGTTCAGGGATCAGATTTCTCACCCAAGCTATGACCGGCTGAATTCTCTCCTCTCCTACATGCCCCATATCCTCACAGGGCACTGGTAGAATCCAGCCTGGTAGGACAACTCTAGGCTGAGCTTTCTCTCTAATCCCTGTTGATACTCTTACATTCCATTAGAAAAAGCGTGTGTGTATATATATATTCTATAAATCACAGAGTGTGAGCAAGGGCAATTTATTTGCTTGGTTTACACCAGGACGGTTAGAGGGCAGGTTTCAGTTCTCTCAAGCAGAAAGTGGAACTTAATTTGCATATCTACTATCCTGCATATTCCTGAAAGATCCTGACAAACTCTGGTTTTTTGACCCCTTGTTTGACTGAAGAACATTTTTCCTTTTTCTTTTATTCTGGTTTTATATGTTTGATTTTTAAAGCAAACAAACCAACCCAATTAAAACCTTTAAATGCAGCTACACTGAATTTGTTGTTTAAATTCAGGTGGGTTGTAACCTTAGTTTTACCAATTATTATGCACTAGGACAAGATTCATCGAGCTAGTGCTGAGACCTCTGTAGTCCCTTTTACCCTGAGGGATGAAAGTCTCCCCAGATGATCTTCACAAATCTCTCCAAGCTAATATTCAGTGGTCTTGACCCATTCTTCCCCAAGAAGTGTCTTGCACAATAAAAAAATGAAAGAGGAGTTGATGCATTTTCTTCTCCCATAAGCAAAAGTAATCTCTGGAGCAATTTATTTTCCCAGATCCTTTTAGCTCTTTCACTGTTAGTGAAGCTAGAGTATGCTAACCTACCATAGGGTCAAAGGAGGGTTGTAATAAGAAGTCTCATGTTTTAAGATCACTGGACCATCCTACATCTACATACATTTATACAAACAAAAAGCTGAAGCAATAATTGGCCTGGTTCTAAGTTCCTCCACAGTTAACACAGTTGCACATTCAGATTTAAAGGCAGAAGCTAGAAATAAAATAATCAATTTTGGTAGCACTATATGACATCTTTGGAAATCTAAATGGAAAGAGCCTTTCCACAGCAATAGATAGTTGCAGGGATCGGTATGAACATTTCTTCTAAATTGCCATGCAGGATCTGAAACAAGAACTTAGAAATCAAGGTGATCAATTTATTTCAGATGGTCTTTGGGTTGTGAAGATTTTTCACTGAAAGCAGTTTAGCTACAGAAGAAAGGACAAAAGCTGCCTTTGCAAGATTTCTGTGACAATGAAATGCACAAAGAATAATAAGGTTACAAAGTCAAGCAGTTTAATGGAAAAAAAAAGCAAATTCACAGAATCATAGGATAATTCAGGTGGGAAGAGACCCCAGGAGGTTGTTAGTCCAACCTCCTGTTCAAAGCAGGGTCAGCTGAGGATCAAACCAGGTTGCTTAAGGTTTCATCCAGGTGGGTACTGAAAATGTGCAGTCCCCAGGAAACTTGCTCCACTGCTGGTCTCTCCTCATAGTGTAAAAGTTTATCTTTCCATCTCATCTGAACCTTTCTTCTTGCAATTTAGGTTCCTCCTTTTTCATTCTGCCTGTTTCTGTCTTCTTGATGACCTCCACATAGGTGTTAGAAGGCTGCTCATAGGACCACCTTAAGATTTCCATTAATTAGCTTCAACTTTATTTTAGTTTTCTCATGTATATGCATATGGCCTGTGCTATGATAGAGAATCTAATTACCTCAACAAACGATGCTTCTTTCTCAAGATTTCATCCTCATTTACTGAAAGGATGGATGGCAACTTACTTTAGGGGTAATAACTTATTAAATTTTTATTCTGCATTGCTCAGCATGTGGTCTCATTCCATGTTTACAACACACTCTCAAAATTAACCCCCTTAGGAGGTTTTTCTCATTATCATTAATTCCCTCACAGATTTCTAATAGTATTGACTGTGAGACTTGTATGAGAATTGGAATTTGCATTACAGGAAATTACATAGAATTGTCTTGTATTTTTAATTTATGATTTAGAAAACAAAGAAAAATGTTCCTGCAAAACATTTTTAAATTAGAAATTGACCTATTTGTGTGGAATAGCTCAGACTGAACAAAGCTGTAATTGTTAAGTTACATGATTTGTTTTCACAATTTCATAATTTCAAATACCACGTGCCCTGAAGGTGTATTATGCTTATTTTACCAGTAGGACATTGGAGCATAGAATAAGAAAGTTATAGGGCAACCATATATTTTGTATGTCTAAACTGAAACATCTGAGAATGTGGTTAAAGAGACCTGAAAGAATTTTACAGGGTCCTGAGCCCTTGTGCTCTTCCAAATAAAGAGATGAACACTTCTGAACCTTAAGGAGATTATGGTGCTCTAGAAAGAATATGGAAGGGGCTCAAGTCTTCTCTTTAGTCTATGAGGGTCTACACAGGGACAAGCATCTTGACTTAATTTCCAGCTGCTTTGGAGGACTGAGTGCAGCTCATTCATCTACTGGGAAGGAGAACTGCCAAAATTTGATGCTCTGCTTATAAGTCCAGTGCAAACTAAAAATAAGTGACAGTTTTCTGATTTTGCTAGTCTGCTCCCAGACACAGCAGGTTTTGGAGGACAGCATGCAGAGGGAGCCAGCATCTCTGCTCAGAACAGGATCTGCATCCTTTCCAGTGGTGGTGACATGTGGTAGGGCATGGTCCCCAGCTCCCCAGGACCATCTTTCCCTGGCACATCAGAGACCTTGGACCAGAGTGAGCTCCTAAGGGTGAACACGGCTCTGGGGCCAGGGGCTCTGAAGACACCAGAGGACTCTCACCAGGATCCCAGCTTAGATATGTTCCTCACCTGCAGCACATGGGTGCTGGGAATTGCCCATGCTGCCAACTGAGGCAGCTGCAGGAGAGGGTCCACAGGCTGCTCAGAATCAGAGATGGAAAACAAGAGATTTACTGGAGCTCCTCCAAAACCCTGCAGGTACCAGAGCCTAAACCCCCAGCTGCATCGACGGAGAGGAAGGCAGAGTCCATGTTTGTGGCACTGGTAATGGAGACTGCTGTGATGGTGAAGGCTGGAAACCGGTGACTTCTGGCACCAGGAGGATGCCTCCAGCTCCATCTGCAGATCTGCAGCTCCAGAAGGGAGTCAGTGCCCTAGTAGCAGAGGAGAGGTTGGGTGCTGTGCCTATGAAGCCTCTGAGCTGGCAGCATAAGATGGCAAAATTCAGGATCCTGAGAAAAAAGAGTAAGGCAAGGAGCAGGATCGCAACCCTGGTCTTCAGGAGAGCAAACTTTGGCCTGTTCAGGAATCTTATTTGAAGAATCTCATGGAATACAGCCCTAGAGAGAAGAGGAGTTCAGGAAATCTGGTCAGTTCTAAAGGTTCTACCTCCTTCAAGCTTGAGACCAATCCTTCTGAACATGTAGATAGTTAAGAAAAGCTGGCAGAAAGCCTGCGTGATGAACAAGTACCTCGTGAAAAACCTGAAACATAAAAAGGAAGTGTACATAAGAGGAAACAAGGACAGATCACACTGGACGAATATAGAGAGACACTACTTGAGTGAGCAGGGATGGGGTAAGGAAAGCAAAAATCCACATGGAGTTGAATCTGGACAAGGATGTAAAGGCCAACAAAAAAGGTTTCAGGAGGTAAAATAGCAGCAAAAGGAGGACAAGTGAAAATGTGGGCCTATTGCTGAATGGGGCAGGTGACTTGGTGACAAATGACATGGAAAAGGCTGAAGTACTCAATGACACTTGCCCTCTGTCTTTAGTGGTAGGAACAGCCTTCAAGTATTCCAGGATCCTGAGATGAGTGGAAAATTCTGGAGCAATGGAGACTTACCTGTAGTGGAGGATGACCACATTAGGAGGCGATTAAACAAACAGGACATGCATAAGTCCCTGGAACCTGAGAGAATGCACCCCTGAGTGCTGAAGGAACTGGTTGGTGTCATTCAAAGGTAATCTAGAGGGCCCTCTAGATTACCTTTGAAAGGTCATGGTGATCAGAGGAGGTTCCTGAAGACTGGAGGAAAGCAAATGCCACTTTTTTCTTCAGGAAAGGCAAGAAGAAGGATCTCAGGAACTGCAGGCCTTCCATCCTCAGCTTGACCTCTGGGAATATCCTGGAACAACTAATCCTGGAAATCATATCTAAGCATCTAAGATGGTGATTTGTAATAGTCATTATGAATTTACAAAGGAGAAATCATTCCTGACCAACTTGACAGCCTGCTATGATGAGATGACTGGCTCAGTGGATGAAGGGAGAGCAGTGGATGCTGTTTATCTTGCCTGTGGTAAGGCTTTTGACACTACCTCTCATAACATACTCAAAGACAAACTGAGGAAGTATAGATTAGGCAGGTGGACAGTGAGGTAAATCAAAAAACTGGCTGAAGTGCTGGGCTGAAAAGGTTACCATCTGTCAGTGGCATAAAGCTCAACTGGAGGCCCATCAGTAGTGATACACCCCAGGGGTCAACACTGAGGCCAGTGCTGTTTAACAGCTACATTAATGATGTGAATGATGGAACAGAGTACCTCCTCAGCAAGTTTGTAGATTATACAAAACTAGGAGGAGTGGCTGATAAATCAAATGGTTGTGTCACCATTCAGAAGGACCTTGGCAGGCTGGAAAAAAGGGCCAGGGGATATCTCATGAAGTTCAGCAAAGGGAAATGCCAAGTCCTGTCCCTGGGGAGGAGTGACACTATGTGCCAGTGGGGATATACGTCCATGCTGGCAGCCAAAGGGTTGGAAAACAGTTTGGCAGAAAGGGCACTGGGTGTCTTGTTGGACACCAAGTTGAACATAAACCAGCAATGCTCCCTTGAAGCAAAGAAGACCAAAACCATCCTGGGCTGCATGGTGGGGAGTATTGTCATCAGATTGAAGGAGGTGATCCTTCCCCTCTATTCAGCTCTGGTGAGACACATCCAGAGTGCTGGATTGAAGTTTGGGCTTCTCTGTAAAACAGAAACATGAACATAGTGGAGTAAGTCCAGCAAAAGGCCACAAAGACAACAGAGGTATTGAGACATGTATGAGGAGAGACAAAGAGAGCTGGGACTGTTCAGCCTGGAGTCAGGAAGGCTTGTGGGGATCTCACTAATGTATATAAATACCTGATAGGAGTGAATAAAGATGGAGCCAGATTCTTACTGATATTCAGTGACAGGGCTAGATGCAATGGGCACAAAAGGAAATAAGGGAAATTCCATTTAAAACTAAGAAAAAAATAGTTTACTGTGGTTGCCCAGACAGATTGTGAGGTCTCCATCTGTGGAGATCTTCAAAACCCAACTGTTGCAAGCAACAGACTGTATCTGACCCTGCTGTGAGCAGGAACTAGATGATCTCCAGAGGTGCCATCAAGCCTCAAATGGTCTGTGATTCTAGGACTTTTTTTGTCTCTGAATCTGACATTTCAATACACTCTCTACAGAAAACAAAACAGGTGGACCTTGCTTTCACTACAGGTCTTTCTTTCTGTCCCCCCTTAAAATATCCTCAGAAACTTCTTGCTTTGTGGTCTTTTGAGTCTTCATGGATTTTGTGGAGTTTTCTCCATATATTCTAAAGTGTAGGTCCTGGATGCTACCACTACTCCGAAATTGTGTGGAGTTATGCTCAGGACAAAGTAAGGTGTACATAAAGTCCATAGTCCTGTCTGTGTTCTCAGTGACAGATGGTGACAAAAGGGTACCATAAGGTCATGCTTCCCTTGCTGTACCTTTGCTGCCCAAACTTCCTGCAACCTGGCAGTTGGCAGTGTTTTTATCTCTGTCTTTAATGGTTCTCAATGGTCTTTCCATCAATGCCTTTATCAAAGAAAATGTAAACAATTTGTCTTTACTGTGAGGGTGATGGAGCACTGGAACAGGCTGCCCAGAGAGGTTGTGGAGTCTCCATCTCTGGAGATGTTCAAAACCCACCTGGACACTTTCCTATGCAACCTGCTGTAGGGAACCTGCTTTGGCAGGGGGGTTGGACTAGATGATTTCCTGAGGTCCCTTCCAACCCCTACAATTCTGTGACTCTGTCTTGCTGGATTCCCTAGCGTCCTTCAGCAATCATTCCACGACACTTATGTTTTTGACTGTCTGTTTGCTTTAAAGTTGCTGCTTAGATTAATTTCTTTATTCCTGTGTTGTGACTAGTGAATAATCACTCCCTCTTCATGTTCTCCATGGTGCTAATAATTTCATACACTCTTAAAATATAGAATGAATCATAGAATCATAGAATG
>NW_010304771.1:57833-63034 GCF_000700745.2 Antrostomus carolinensis | reverse complement strand
ACTTGCCCTTGTTAAAATCCATACAGTTGGTAACTGCCCAGCTCCCTAATTTATCTAGATCTCTCTGCAGGGCCTCTCTGCCCTTGATAGCATCCACAGCTCCTTTCAATTTGGTGTCATCGGCAAACTTTGTCAGCAGTCCTTCAAGTCCTGCGTCCAAGTCATTGATGAAGACATGGTCTGAGGCCAATTGCATGAAATTCAATAAGGCCAAGTTGAAGCTTTTTTCACACCTATGGTACATGGAGTAACACTGTTTTTAGGGTTGTTTTCATTTGTGCACTTCTCAGTGCTGCCGATGGATTGATAGCTGGCTGAACATGAGTCAGCAGTGTGCTCAGGTGACCAAGAAGGCCAACAGCATCCTGGCCTGTATCAGAAATACTGTGGCCTGCAGGACTAGGGAAGTCATCTTACACCTGTACTCGGCACTGGTGAGGCCTCACCTTGAGTACTGTGTTCAGTTTTGGGCCCCTCACTACAAGAAGGACATGGAAGTGGTGGAGCAGGTCCAGAGAATGGCAACAAAGCTGGTGAAGGGGCTGGCACACGTCTTATGAGGAGTGGCTGAAGGAGCTGTGTTTTTTTAGCCTGGAGAGAAGGAGGCTGAGAGGAGACCTTATTGCTCTCTAGAACTACCTGAAAGGAGGTTGTAGTGAGGTGGGAGTCTTCTTCTAGGTAAAAAGCAACAGAAAAAGAGGAAATGACCTCAAGTTGTGCCAGAGGAGGTTTAGATTGGATATTAGGTAAAACTTTTTAATCGGAAGGATAGTCAAGCATTGGAACAGGCTGCCCGGGGAGGTGGTGGAGTCCACCACCTGGTGGTTTTTAAAAGAAGGGTAGAAGAGGTGCTTAGGGACATGGTTTAGAGGTGGAATTGGTAGTGTTAGGTCTATGGTTGGACTCAATGATATGAAATGTCTTTTTCAGCCACTACTATTCTATGATTCTAAAAGTGCTTTCTAGAACATGAGCACACAGTTTATCAGCTGAATTGTTCAGTTCACTCAGCAAAGCCATTACTACATAAAAGTTTGATTTTAAAAAAAGTTTATTTTTGTTTCTGTTTTTTACTTTTACCATTTATAATTAACATCTCTGGTTCTTTGTGTGTTTTTATTAAATATTGTCTCCCTCCTTGTCTTTGATTTTGGTTTCCAGTATTTGCATGTAAATGTATATAGACTTGCATGCAAGTATATAGACGTACCGGCTTAATTTATTTTATACATTTAAGAAAAAAAAATATGTCTGTTTATCCTCTAATTTATTAGAAAAAAATAAAAAAAGTCTTTGTCTTATTTTTACAAATCAATTTCTTCCCTAAGAAAAAAAGTTCAGTCTTTGCAACTAACGTGGGATGCTACTAGTGTATATTCAATTTCCTTCTTCACATAGATTTCCAGTGCCACTTCAGGTAAATCATGTGTGTCTTGGCAGTTAGTTTGCTTCTACTGTGCAGAGGATAAATCCATATAGCTTGCTGCAGATCTCATACACAACTCCAGTATGAGCTAGGGATAGTCTCAGGGTCTTCTGCTGTTCTCAATATCAGCCCCAAAACAAAAACACTGGTCGTGACTGACTAGTCATGTCTTGCTAAAGCTTCTTTCCTTCCTTTGCTGTTCTCAAAGCCACTGGGCATTCTTCTCATGATCTTCACTACCTTTGTGTTGTTTCAAGTTGGTATCTTTTTTTGGATCCCTGAGAGATGGGAGGCTGCATAACTTTCACAGGTTTTTTCAAGGAGATAAACAATAGTTTTACCAGGTTCGTTCTTTCCTGGGAGTCATTAGGAAAACACAATGTTGTCAGGGTCTTCAACATGGAAACAGAAGTGGGAAAATAATTTTATTCCTTCCTATACTAACTGATGAATAAAATCTGACAGGAATCTGGAAACAGGAAATCACTTAGGAATCTGTGGGACTTGCACACAAGCATTGGGGAAGCCTTTTCCTAGCTGTGACTATTTCAGAAATGTGTTTATTTAAGGAAAATTTTTTGCACTTGAATATGCTGTAAATTCTGCTTAAGTAGCTGCTGTTTTCTTTTCTATTCTGTCTTTTAGACATCGAGCTACCAATACCATTTCAATGGTACCAATTTACAATATTGTCATTTCTAGAGTTCTCTCAATTTAACCACTTATAGGTACATGGCAAAGGCCCCCTTTCAGGGAAGCATCTCTATTCAATATAGATCTTTAATTATATGATTACATTTTTAAGCTTGTGTTTAAGTTTCATAGAAGTCAATGGCTCTTAAAGTACTTGCTTGAAGATGAGCATGTGCTAAAGTTCTTCTCTAAATGGAGACAGATGTAAACACATGCTTAAGTGCTTTCCTGACTCAGTGACCAAATTATATTCAGGGCTAGAGTCAGGTAGCTCTAGTGAGATTAAACTAGCATACACAGCTTTAAATTTTAATTCATTCTTTATATCTTAGCCACTGTTTCCTCTAGTGTTTCCCATTTGATACTTTAATATTATTTATACTCTTTTAAAACTAATTAATAATTAATTAATGTTATATTATATTATTATATTATAATATAACATTATATGAGTTTATAATCTTTTTTTTTTTTTTAAATTTAATCACACTTTGCTGAAATTGTGTGTCTCAGTATGTCATCCCACTCTCTGATTTCTCATAACACTGTCACATAAATCTGTCATCCATTCCTACCCCACACATTGTAAGCCAGACGTGGTAATGGAAACCACTCTGGAGCTTCATACCTTATTACAAAATCAATCAGTCAGGTAACTGCTATCTATGTCCCTTAAAGTTTGTTTGGATATAGAAATCAGTGGAGAGAGGAATGGAGATGGTGAGGAAAAATGAGTGATCTTTAATAGTACGCTTTAGTTGAAACTTGTGTTGCATGTTTTAAAGAAAAATAGGAAGGAAGGCTTGAAGGTCTAGACCTGAATAAAATCTTATTTATTCTAGATGAAACATGGACTAACTTCACTGATATCCAAGGGAGTACTACTTTAATATGTGCACAGCTCAGGTTAGCATTAGAATTAAAGCATTTTGGAATGCAATATGTGTTACACTTAGCAAAAGTAATTCATCACGTTGCCTCCTTCTGTCTGAATCCTTTACGCTTAACTCTGCTCCCACCAATCCAAGTTATTCACAAAACAAGCACTCTGCTAATTGGTATCTTTTAAAAAATGTGGTTGCTGCCAGTACTTTATAATTTTCTGACAGGACTGACTTGTATATATGCACACTCTATACAACTGCACAGTCAAAATCATGTTGGAAAAAAGCTTTTGGGTTTTTGTTTATTTTTGCACTGTACGTGAAGCTACTCAGCTATTTAGAAAGTACCTTAGAAAACTCAAAGCTTAGTACTTCACATGAGACTTTTCACTCATATTCAGTGCCTCTGGCTTACAAGCAAGTGTCATATGGTTACAATTAAAAGGATGTCACAAAAACTTCATTGTAAGTAGGGTAACATATGCTCTTAAGGGGTTTGTTTCGTTTTCCAGTGCTTTGAGTCTTGCTGGGGTTGGGAGTCACAGCTTTCACAGCTAGTCAGCCTTTCTGCTTTAGATATGTCAGCTGACAGGGTACCAGTTTAAACATCTTCCGGAAATGTTGACAAGTATCTGAAGGGAGAAAGCCAACTGCTCCAAATAAACAGAGATAACTGAGGAATAGGAGTGGTGAGTTTTACTCCAGAGGTGATACATCTGTCAGTCAAGCAGACTATGGGTGGCATTTGAGAAATGTTTCTTCTTGAGCGATAGGAGTGTGAAAGGTAATTCTACCTTCTGCTGTAGGAATGGCCACTGACTTGCCAAACATAAGGCAGAAAGAGGGACAGCAAGTAATTAAAAAAACAAACAAACAAACAAACAAAAAAACCCCCCAAAAAACCCAACCAAACAGCACTGGTAGCACAGACGTGACAAATATAAGGAGATGTGTGACATTCCTGTTTATCACAGAAGGCTGAAGCTGCACAAATTCAGTCATGTTACAAGAACAAACTGAATCAGTGAAGGAAACTCATGCATGCCTACACTCTTAAAATGCATAGTTGCAAAATTAGTTGGATGTGTTTACAAAGAAAAGCCTTGCAGAGCTATTTTCTCATTATGAATTTGTTAGAATAGGGGCAGGCATTTGACTCAAGTTCTCAATTCACTTTGGCACGTGTACAATCAATTTTCCTAGATTTCAGCATAATCTTTGCATCTACTACGCAAAGAGAGCAGGGAAATCAATCTGCAAGTTGCACGTTCGAAGGCTATAACAACGTATTGTCATTTGGTTTTCCTTCATGCAATTTTTTTCCTTGATAGAGAATTTTTTTTCCTCTTTAATTTTAATCCTTTATTTGGCAATTGTGCTTTACTTCCCACAGATCACATCTCCATGTATACTAGCAATTTAGCTCCAGCTGTCAAAAAATTTAGCAATTTAATGTGCTGGGCAGAAAGAATTAGCTATTCTTAATTATTTTCCCATATAAACCAAGTGTGCTCTTTCAGTTATGAACATTAGAGAAAAAAAAAAAAAATCCTGCTGCAGATAGGATCCTATTTCAGTCTGTTGTATGACTGAACTCATCATTACTTCCATAAAAGCCTTAAACATATTCCCTTTACCATCTGTGTTAAAGTTCTTACAAGGAGGGAGGTGCAAATATTCCAGCTGATGTTTGTATCAACTAGTATTTTAGCTTTGCTGCAAAAGCTTTATTTGGTTACTTGGCAGTGATGAAGATAATTTACTAGGTTAGGTTTATGACAACAGTATGTCAACAACTTGCAGTAAAATAAAAAATAAAATAAAAATTCATAGCAATTTATAGAAATGGGAAGAAAATATTTCTCTGAAATTAATGATCTTCTTCCCCAATGAAGTCTGTTTTTATATAGGGGGAAATCTATTTAGAATGGTAAAGTTTAGTAGTGTATCTGCTCTACTGTCTGTCTTAAAGGTGACAGGAGTCATAATGTTGAAATTTTTAAATATGCAAGCAGTACCAAGGGTATTTACAATTTCTGGGATGTGTTGTTTGGGGGTTTTTTTGTTTGTTTGTTTGTTTTGGGTTTTCTTTTCTGAATCTACTGAAAATTTTTCAGATTAATTTTGTCCTGTTAATAATTGTCAGTTAAGTTTTTTTGATTGCATTCTGCTTAAACCGCACTCTTTCTTTATGACTT
>NW_010304771.1:49569-57791 GCF_000700745.2 Antrostomus carolinensis | reverse complement strand
GACCTCAGGAGATCATCTAGTCCAACCCCCCTGCCAAATCAGGGTCCCTACACCAGGTTACACAAGAAAGCATCCAGTTGGGTTTTGAACGTCTCCAGAGATGGAGACTCCACAACCTCTCTGGGCAGCTTATTCCATTGCTGTCACCCTTACAGTAAAGAATTTTTTCCTTAAGTTTGTCTAGAACTTCCAGTGTTCCAATTTTTGCCCATTGCCCCTTGTCCTGTCACCAGCTACCACCAAAAAGAGCCCGGCCCCACGCATTTGGCACCCACATTTCAGATACTCTGCTATAGTTGTACTAATCTGATTTTAAAAAGCAAACAAACAAATAATCCTAGAAAAAACAAAAAATCCCATCCCTCTAAATCACACTCTCACCTCCACTGAGATTTGGAGAACAAAACGTATGTGTGAGGAAAAGTTAGACTGGAAAAGTTCAGAAACTGACCATATGGACAAGTTTGTTAGAAACAACATTGATATTCATTAATAAAAGTACTTTTTTTTCTTAATGGAGTGATTTTAAAAAGGGTAAGAGCAAGGTTATTTTGAATAGTGTAAGACAGCAGTGTCAACATTCAGCTTGAGGTGGCCTTAGTCAGAAGAGGGGTCCCTCTTCTCACTAGATTTAATGACTTACAGTGCTTTGAGAGGGTATGACCACATCATCTATTTGGGGCTAGAAGCTGAAAGGGAGATACATCAGCCATTATGACTAAATAAGCCTATCTATGAAAGGATTGAGAATAACAATTTATTTAAGTAAAAAAATAATGTAAAAGGCATTAAAGCATCTACTCCAAATTTATATATTTCTTCAAGAAGTGTAAGTTTTCTACGGGAGGGGGGCAGAAATATAATTATCAATTACAATGTTTTGAATCTTATCTGAGCACTGAGACACACTTAGTAACACAAAGTGTGTATAAGTACTATTTTCAAGTTCTAAGTGAATATCTTCTCAAATCTGAGAATAACTAAAATGAAAACCACATTCTATTACATAAAAATCATCTGCACAATTCTCATTCATCTATTAAATTCAAACCATTATATTCCTGTGCAGTGTATTTCAATTTATGCAGAAGAAAGACTAGTTTGAATTATACACAGTTACATGCAAAACTTGGAAAAAATGGAGGACTCTAGGGGTGAAATTATGAGATTAGCACACAACACATTAGTTGAGCAACTCATTGTAAAAGTGCAAGTTCTATCTCGTTAATGAGATAGAACTTGATGGTGGGTGCTTTTGTGTAGATTGAGAGTAGTATTGATTCAGTAGAAACATACAGTGGGGGCATGCTATTATGTAGATTACCTCTCAGTTAGCCAATATAGGAATATAGAAGATCTTAGGTATTTGAGAAAGCAGAATGGTACCCTATTTGAATGAATTGTTTTCACAGAATCACAGAATTGCCTAGATTGGAAATGATCTTTAAGGTCATCGAGTCTAATCATTAACCTAATATTGACAAGACCTTGACTAAACCATGTCCCTAAGTACTGTGTCTATACAACTGTTAAATACCTACAGGGATGGGGACTCCACCACTGTCGTGGGCAACTGGTTTCAATGCTTGAGAACCCATTCAGTAGAGAAGTTCTTCCTAATATCCAATCTAAAATTCCTTTGACACAACTTGAGGTCATTTCCTTTTGTCCTATCATTTGTTACATGGACAAACTGACCCCCACCTCTCTACACTCTCCTTTCAGGTAGTTGTAGAGAGCAATAAGGTCTCCCCTCAGCCTCCTTTTCTCTAGGCTAAAAAAACCCAGCTCCCTCAGCCACTCCTCATAAAACATGTGTTCCAGCCCCTTCTACAGCTTTGTTGCCATTCTCTGGACCTGATCCAGCACCTCCATGTCCTTCTTGTAGTGAGAGGCCCAAAACTGAACACAGTACTCAAGATGCAGCCTCACCAGTGCAAAGTACAGGGGTAGGATAACTTCCCTGATCCTACTAGCAACACTATTTCTGGTACAGGCCAGGATGCCATTAGCCTTCTTGGCCACCTGAGCACACTGCTGGCTCATATTCCACTGGCTATCAGTCAACACCCTAAGGTCCCTTTCTTCCGAGCAGCTCTCCAGCCACTCCTCCCCAAGCCTGTATTGCTGCTGGAGGATGTTGTGGACAAAGCGCAGAACCCGGCACTTGACCTTATTGAAACTCATGCAATTGGTCTTGGACCATCAATCTAGTCTGTCTAGATCCCTCTGCAGAGCCCCCCTATCCTGAAGCAGATCAACATTTCCACCCAGCTTGGTGTTGTCTGCAAACGTACTGAGGGTGCACTTGATCCCCTCGTCCAGCTCATTGATAAAGATGTTAAACAGGACTGACCCCAGTACTGAGCCCTGGGGAACACTGCTAGTGACCGGCCACCAACTGGATTTAACTCCATTCACTGCCACTCTTTGGGCACAGCCATCCAGCAAAGTATATGCCCATCCAAGCCATGAGCAGCTGGTTTCTCCAGAAGAATGCTGTAGGAAACAGTGTCAAAGGCTTTACTAAATTCCAGATATATAACAGCTGCAGCCTTTCCTTCATCCACTAAGCAAGTGACCATGTTGTAGAAGCAGATCAGGTTAGTAAAGCAGGACCTGCCATTCACAAACCCGTGCTGCCTGGGCCTGATCATTTAGTTGTACTGCATGTACTGCAGATCAGGATGATCTGCACCATCTGTTCAGCTTGCTCTCAAAATCTCTCTGATCAGAGAATATATCAAAGAATTGGCTTACCTTTTGAGTGTGTTACAAGTAAAGGTTTTTCAGTTGCAAGGAAAAAGACAACTTTGATATAGCTGGGACAATTGTTTGAGGTGTCAGGATCAAGTTGCTTGACAATACAAATAAAACATATATGTTTGTATGGTAGTAACTAGAGAGGTTGATAATAGATTCTACAATTGGTGTTAATTACTTTTACATTGGATTCTTCCTACGTAAATTTGAAAACTATTCAAGTACATGTGTTAAAGATGTTTTCGGTGTATTTTAAAATCATCTGAGATTGTTAATTTAAAATGTGTGTTTTAAATTTATGAAAGATTGGATTTGTCCTCATTCCTTTGAGGCAAAGATTTGTTACTTCTCCTTCTATAAACTGATACTTTAAAAAATAATGTCAAAAACATACTCTGTCAAGTATGATGACAATGCATCTGGTTTTGCAATCAACATTTGCTTAATATAAAAAAGATCTGTAAGATCTACCGTATGGCAGTCATGAAGGCGATAACCCCTTATAAACGCCACACCTTGAGATTAATAAACACTCTCCTGGTTTCAGCATCTGGAGTGCAAGTTCCATTTTGCATAGGATGACCTTGGTTGAAGCAGCGAAACAGAAGTGTATGTTACTGAATTTATAACTTGTCATTAATACCAGCTACAAGGAAATAACATGCCTCATTGTTTTCTGCTTTCCTACTTATCAGTATCACTTTACAGCTTTATTAATCCAGGAGATATACAAAAGAGCACCTTTACATCTGTGGTTCTCAATGGTGTTTCTTTTAAGATAATAAAAGAAAAACTCTCTGAAAGATGCCCTCAATCCTTTTTGTTCTAGGGCCAAATTCAATAGAAGCTGATGTCAGCTGAAAGATTCATATTGAATCCATTGAGTGCCTAACCTTTATTAACCTTTATACAACCTGAGATAGATAGTCACCACAGGTAACCTATTGCAGTAGACAGCCAGCAAAAGGTAGCGTACAAGTAACTTCTTATTATTGTGTGTGCTGGGGTTCTGAGTTTGCATGCTTCCACTCTGGGTCTTCTAGGTGTTTACTTTTGAACACAATTCATCTTCATTGGTTCTCTACTGAGAGAACAGAACTTACTCACCAATTTTATATCCAGCAATATTATTATTGTTGTTCAGAGAAGAATCCTAAGGGCAAACCTATTTTATTTTTTTAGGGACATACTGTGTGTATTTACTATTATGAATGATGACTTCACTATATAAGTGGAAAAATTGTAACTGCCATATATTTTTATGGATTGCCCAAGTATTTTGATTTATTGCAGTAGTGTCTTTCAAACTGTCCTGCAGAAGGACAGAAGTGATATCCGTTCTATGTGTACAGTGTTTTTTAGCTGCTATTCATAAAATCTTTAAAGCAGGTATAATAGATCCAAGGTCCTCCAAAACTGACTGACCTACAGGCAGTAACACTAAGGAAATAATAAGCTCTGAGCAGCAACATATTTTCTTCTACTTTTGAATTTCATTTTTCTTTTCATTTTTTCTGAGACAATAAAGAGCATTAGAAATCCTATGAGGTAACATGTTGCCTAAAAACCAAAGGTGGGGCAGCTTTAGAATTTGCATCCTGATGATACAAAAATAATATTCTGAAGAGTCAAAATCGATCCTGGTTTAGATTGCATGATGGAGTTACACACAAAAATTAAAATAATTTAAAAAAATTAAATGCATTCTCAATGAAATAATCATGAGCAAAGGAACAGCATGAGGTGGATATATGTTTTGAGATACAGGGCCTGATTATTTCTCAGTGAAGTTTTTCTTCAAATAGGTTGTACACAGTGCATGCCTTTAGATTCATAACATGACTTAGAGATCCCCATCTGCTGAATTGCCATATTCCACATGGTAAGTTTAATAAAACAGCTAAGTATCACACTTCAGAACCACATAGTTGTGGATTTTGAGACCATCTGTATTGTGAATATAGCAACAAGTCATTCACATCATTTACCATACAATAATAGACAGGGAGCTATTTTAGGAGCAATGGTCCTTACATTGCAGACATCTAGCAAGAAACTACAAAATACAATTTATTTACTTCAGTGCTTCACAAAGATTAACTTTATCCTTGGGAGGCTAATAACCCTAGGCTCCCTTAATAGTCCATGGAAAGAAATAAGCTCTCTCAGTTGATTCTGAGCAGAACTCTAACTTGAAGGATGCAGACCATTTATAAAGTACAGAAGAGACCAAGAATAGATTTCAAAACAATGATCTGCTTGTAAAGACTGTAGAATTTTAGACTTGTCATGAAGGGGAGATGGCAGGGGGAAATGAGCCTTTTTTGAAATACGTAATAGACTGCTGCAAAGGCTATTCTCTGTGTAGACAATGAACAAGACAAAGAAATAATGCAGCAAGGAAGCTTTATATTAAAAAATAAGAAAAAAAATATTCCAGCACTACAAATAGGGAAGCATGCTGAAATAATTTCTCTGAGTAGATTAAAAGGTCTGTCATTGGTGGCCTATGAGAGCAGGTGAGACAGATATCTATTAGGAATGGCATAAATATAAATGATTCTGCCTGCAGAAAGGAGTAGAATAGATGACGTGTGGAGGTTTCTTATAGTCTTATGATTTTACGGCTTTCTCAAGAAGGGGCTTATTTTATGGGATGGGTTAGGGAGATTTTTCTCTTTAAACAAACTTTAACTGTCCTAACCATTCTTTGTCCAGTGTGACAGAATATCCACTGAAAGGTTGTCAGGTTTCTGTGTTCCTGCCCATAAGAGATCATCAGCTCATGGATTCTATGCTTGAATTCTTGTCTATGAGTAGTACTTCATACATAATGCACTTGACACTAGATCATCTTCTTACAATATACATACATATTAAAGCATTTGATGGTATTACCTTCAGTATTGTCTTAGCTCTCTTCTCCTGAGAGATTTGATTCCACAGTGATTCTATTTTTACAATGATAATTCAGTTTACTAATAAAGTGTTCTGAACTGTGAGTCAAGTTTATACCCAATTTTCATTCTAATACTCAAAGCTTTTTCAATCATGTCTTCATCCACTACTCCTTCTGAAAAAGTACAGGTTTCAATGATATCTTCAATGCAATGAATTTATTGTTGTCATTGATATACATATGTAGTAGATGATATATTTTTTTTTTTTCCCTCTTGATTTTTACCAATTAAGTAGAAAATCAGATCACTTATTGCAAGTTTGTAATTCAATATTATTTGTCTCCATATGTTTGCTTATAAAAAAATTTGTGGTTTTGGTTCTGTAGGATATGTTAGCACATGCACCCTTTAGATGTCAACTATAATCAGTATAAACAAAGTGAGAGATTAAGATTTCAAATTAAAAAGTACGTGGCTATTTTCATATTTCAAATTAACATAAATACCATTATTTTCTTTAATTAGCACTTCCTTGAAATGTTAGTCCTTTAGTATTTCCTCCAACTTGAAATTCTGATGAAGTGTTTAGAATTGAGATTATACATTGCTGTTTCTTAATGTTCAAATTAAACCTTTATTTTTGTAAGCAATTTAATTATGATGTGTATATATATATGATTGAATTTTTGGTTTAATTAGACTTTTAATCATGGCAATACCAAGTGTATTGCTGATTAGTATTTTTTTTGCTAGTTACAAACCCAATGAATTTCTGTCCAATATTATATTTTGTCTTTTTGTTATATTTATTAAACTCTCCCAGACATTTTAATTTAAGTATTTTAACAAAGTTTATCTGGAAAAACAAACTAACAAACCAACCCCAAACCACTCTAAACATTGCCAACCGTGTTGTGCTAGAGAAGTATTAAATAGGGAAATATTAAAATAGTCACATACTTGCCCTCTGTTTGTGGATCTGACCCTACAATCACATACTCAAGTTATTAATATTGCATTTTAAGGAAAGCTCATGAACTCACTAGAAGTATTGAAACGTGAATGCACCTGAAGGCATTTTAAATTATGTTAGCTTCTTACAATAATAGTTTAAGATCATCCTAATCTTGCTTCATTATACTTTAAATCGTACTTGACAAAACTATATATGTGTTAAGCAGCATGACTTTGTATTTCTTTTTATTTCATTTATTTTCTTTCTATAAATGATGAAGAGTAGTTAATATTTCCTCCCCACATACATAATAGTACAATAGGTATATTTTAAAGAGCCTGCAGATCTCAGCTCAGCTGAGGGGTTATTGTGCTATTGGAAGTGAACAACACTTATACATCATATAGCAGCAGAATGAAAAAAAAAAAAAAGTAACTTGGATAATTACTTGCTAAAGCCATTTGCTAGAAAATCTGCTATATTTTTTTAATAGTAGTATGCGACCCAGCAAATTATAATAGCAAATTATTGTCATGCAAAACATTAGCAAGTTGGATAATGTGCAATAGCATAGAGGATATAGATCAGTAATAGTATGGGCAAAAGAATATAAAATTCCATAGCATTATGTGAAGAAAATGCAGGCCACCTTCATTGTCATTCTGCTCAGCATTTCTCTTTGTTTTGTTCAGTGGGAATGCTTTGCTAAGAAAAGTTAGATGATCTGAATTCAGGCCAGAGTATGTAAATGAGTAAAATGTTGCAGATATTTATTTTTAAAAAATCTGTAATATTTTAAAAAAATTCCTGTAAACACATTATTTCTGGGTGTTTTCTACAGGAGAAGAGCAGTGCCAGTTCTTTAGGCTTACACGTTCATACGATTGAAAGCATTTTTTCTTAAAAGTCCAGAATGATGGGAATATGCATGAGAATATATTTTTTTATTACAAAAATAAGTAAATGCCTAGCACTTGTGATCTGGGGAAGAAAATTGGAAATTAAAAGTTATCCTAAGAACTGAAAGAAAAGAAAAGAAAAGAAAAGAAAAGAAAAGAAAAGAAAAGAAAAGAAAAGAAAAGAAAAGAAAAGAAAAGAAAAGAAAAGAAAAGAAAAGAAAAGAAAAGAGAAAAGAAGAAAAGAGCAGTGATGTTTGAGATGGGCAGTGCTTAATGCACATAGTTTTCTTGGGAGATATTTTCTTTCATCTAGTACATGAACCATGAAATTGCTGAAATCAAATGGAGTTTCAGGATTGTACATAGAGCACAGGCAGTTTTTCTTTGTTTACAGCAGTGGATAAAACAATGTGCCTGATGAGCTAAGCCAAGGAGAAATATTTCTGCAGAGAATGTTGGGTTTTGTTTTGTTTTGTTTTTTCCCTCTTGAATTGAATTGGTGAACCAAATTTCTAGTGCTATAAGTTGTCGTAGATTACAGTTTTGTTAAAGAATGCAGTCTGTGCATCTTCCATTTACTTTCCTGTGTTTACTGTCTTACGATTCTAGCCAGGGTTCTCTTAGAATTCAGTTTACCACTGATATATCCGTTTCCCTTGACGAAGCCAATTTTTATCACTGTGGAATTCAGAACTGGCATTGGAC
>NW_010304771.1:35477-49533 GCF_000700745.2 Antrostomus carolinensis | reverse complement strand
ATTCCTGCAAAGGAAATCATTAAAGGGGGGCAGGGGAAAAAGTGGTTGGAATTGCTTTGAGATAGAATTAAGTATCGGATGGAAAATCTAAGTTGTTGTCATTGGCAGAAAGATGTGGACAGTCTTTCTGAAGAATTAACTGATATTAAACTATGAATCTAGTAGGAATAATTACATCTTGCAAATTATGATCTTCCTAATCCTCATAAACAATAACAATCCACAGTATGTGCTATAATACTAATGATAATTATGTAAAAAGTATACTGAAATTGCAATTATTTTTTGTTTTGTTTTTTTTTCACCCTTAAAATGCTTTATGTGTTGTGGATATTCAATCTAATTAAATCTTTACAGATTACAAGGTGTTTTTGCAAACGATTTTGTTAAATGATTGTGGTACTTCAAGCAATAATAATTATCAAGGTCATATTTCCCTTTCTTTTTTCCATCTTATCACAGAATCACAGAATATTAGGGATTGGAAGGGACCTCAAAAGATCATCTAGTCCAATCCCCTTGCTAAAGCAGGAACCTAAATGAAATTACACCCTACAGAATCAGTCAGTTTCTTGAAGCCTTTAAACATTTAGAGGAGAATCAATAGGCAATGTACTTAGAACACATGATAAAGAGATTTTCTTTTGCGGAACTTGCAGAAGAAAATTGCCACTTTTTAAAAAAAAAATCTTTTTTTTTTTTTTAATATGTATGAACTCACTGGAATTTACAAGGCAGTAAGGAAATGTTTTAATGAGTGTAGAAAGATGTACTCTTAAAAAGTAAAAGAAATCCCTTAGATTTGGTACCATATATTCAGAAGACCTAAAAAGAAGTAGACTCATAAACTAGACTGCATTCACGTATACTTTAATTAACATTATAAATAATTATCAAGGATTTGCATGTGTTAAATTTTATTTTACTCATAGTAAGTCATTTAACTGAGTTCAAAAACTATGTTTAATTTAATGTGCAAATCTTTCCAGACCAGCTTCTAACTGCAAGTGCTACAGTATAATCTTGGCTGTGCATGCAGGAATGAACCTAACATGATGAAGAAAAAGAACATGATTTTTGTGGTTGGCTTTCCTTTAAAGAAAAAAACAAAACAAAACAGGTGTTTGACAGGTGCACAGCGATTTGGAACATTCAGAGTGGTCCCAGTAGAACAGAATTTGTGGGCCAAGCACAGGTGAGATGATGAACAGTACATGTAGTCTAATTTTACACCTGTGAAGTTTATTGCATGTGTCTCAACATAACAGATTTAGATGGAGTACCTACTCATTTGACTTTCTACTTCATATCCTGTTTCTTGCAAATCATCCTCCATTGTCATCTTTAAAGTTGCCAAAAATGGCCTATCCCACTGCCATTGACTTGGGCTTGAAACAAGCATGGTGAGAGGGTAACAGAGAGAGGCAGGACTTCAGCAGAATTTCTCATGTATGATACTGCTCAATGTTACTTGCTATAAAAATACCATAAACCCTCTAACATAAGACTATAGTTCTGGTGACATGCATATTTTGTTGATCCTAGTTTCATTTTCCTCCTTTATTTCCTCCCCTGACTCTATTTTCTGTTAAGAAAAGTAGGAGAAAAGTGGTAAATAATAAAAATCACTCAAGTTTTACAGTTCAAATTATACCTCAGAATCACATGAAAAGAGGTGTTTGGAAGAAGAAATCTGATCTTTTTTTGTCAAAAGTTCCAAACCAAATATTTTCTAGCCAAGGATCAAGTATTTTAATTCAGAAAAATGTACTGGTACCTCAAAAGATCTGCAATGCAGATTCCTTATGCTCTTTGTAGTTTGACCTTCCTAACTTGACTTTCATCTGCAGTAAACTTTCTTCTCTTTTTGAAATGTCAGAAAGTTACATCTTGTAAAGTTCTATTTTCTGTTCGAAAAAACTTCAATATTTTAATGGACAAATTTTAAATTAAACTTAGCACACCTGTTATAAAATTTAGCCCTTTTTCATCCTTTCTCAGGTAATTGGTTTCTCACTTCTGTTTCTGTTCAACATATAGAAAAGTCTGGCACATAGGCATGTAGAATGTGTATGCCATAAGAACAGATGACATTAAAAGAAACCAGCATATTTGAGAAGCTATGATAGTTTCCATTTTATATGAAACTTAAAATAAATTTTAAAAGTATTGTATAAAGGGATTATCTGTGGTGATGTGTTGGGTTGGGGAGTGTGGGGGGGTTGGCATTTTCGGTAGTTGAGGAAGGGGCTACATGAATGGCTCCCCTGACTCCAAGGCATACCGGTCTCCAGCCCAGGCTGAGCCAATTAGGAATAGAGAAACACCTCTTCTAATCAATATATGTGAAGGGAAGGGTGGTCTTGAAAAGAAGAAGGTGGGGAGAACCTGGAGGAGAGGCCATTGACCTGAATAAAAGATGACCATCAGCCTAAAGAAAGAGAGCTTCATTGTCAGGAGGAAGGCAGAGGAGAGGGAGGACAGAGTACCTCAGACACCCAGTTCAACCCCATGGAGTAGGAGAAGGCAAAGGAGGTCCCTGCAGCCCATGAAAGTTCAATGGCAGAGCAGATACCCATGTGTAGGCTATGGACGACTCCACGCTGGAGCAGAAAGATGGGCCCAAGGGCAGGTGTAAGTCAAGTGAGACCCCAGAGACACTCAAACGCCAGAGTGGGGATGGACCCCTAGAGCTGGGGCTAAGGAGGTGCTCTGGACCAGAGGCCCGTCTGCAGATTATGGATGTTCCCATGCCAGAGCCAGGAACTGTCACAAAGTAGTCCATGACTCCATGGGAAGCTTGTATTGGAACACTTTGTTTTTGGACTTTCATGCCAGGAAAAGCAGCATAGGTGAAATGACTGCAATACCCGTTGCCTGTCCCCTCTGACGCTGGAGCGGATAAGGTAGAGAAATTGGGAGCAAAGTCATTTGAGCCTGAGAAGAAGGGAGCGGTGGGGGAAGGTGTCTTAAGATGTGGTTGTTATGTCTTACTGTGCTGCTTGGATGATTGGTAACAAATTAAAACGATTTTTTCTTCTCCAAGTTGAGTCTGTTTTGCCTGTGACCATAACTGGTGAGTGAGCCGTCCCTGTCCTTAGTTTAATCTGTGCTCCTTTTGTGGTGATGCCCTTCCCACCTCACCAGGTGGGAGAAGTGAGTGCAAGACCCCAGGGTCTTACCTGTGGGTGAAACCACCACAGATGCTTTATGTAGTCCCATAAAAAGTACCTGTGATTTGTTTAATAAAAACAGGACATAACTTTTCTTATTCTTCTTTTGCTATGTGTTGGGAAAAAAACAAACCAAGCCAAACAAAGCAGCAAAACAGTATCAAGCAAATTATAACAGATTACATTAGTGAGACAGGCAAAACTAGGGAGAAAACATTAAACACTATCAAAACCATTAACTAAGACAAATATTTTGTTTCATTCTTAAATGTGAAAGTCAGATGCACTGCTGGATTCTAATATGTGGATTTTCTATTTAGCCAGTTGTTTCTCTCCACAATATTCAGCCACCTAGTGACTGATTTGTGCCAGATGGCATTTCTCCAAATATGTGATATTTCCATGTCTCTGTTCACAGCTTTCTGGAGACAGACAGATAAAAATACACGAGCATATCATTCTACCTGTGGATAGATGAGAATGCATATGAGACTGAGACTAATTTAATAGCAACCTAAAAATGCAGTACAAAGCAAGATTTTATTAATTATTTTAGGGTAAATGAAATTGGTATTAGAAAGCTATAGAAAAGCTAAGACAACATGTTAAGTGTGTCTGGAAAAAGAAAACGTACAAACTAATAGGATGGGATTATACCAAGTATAATAAATCACTCTATTGTAAAAAAATAAATTAAATAATACTGTTAACCTCCCTCATTATCAGTGTTCATAACAGCTTATAGTGAACTTTAAATAACTATTGCATTACAGTCAGCTGCTTGAGGTAAAAAAAAAGACACTAGATGACTGTCAGATTGACAGAAATCTCTCACTTATTTTGAATCAGAGAACCCAGAAGTTTGTAGTAGTATACATCTAGTCCCTACTAGTTTGGAGCTTCAAAGGTAGATCTCCCACACGGAACTGCAGAAAGGCAAAGAATCAAGGTTTCCTGTTTCCTCCTCTGTGTTGAAGATTCCCATTCAGGAACTTGATGTAGGGCATATCTGGCCACTGTGAAACTTCATCAAAGGGACTTTGTGCTCAGAGAGAAAGTATCTGACAAGAAAAAAGCTTGAAGGTGATCTCCTTACCAACTGTGAAGGAGTATTTTCTTTCCTTTTTTTTAGCTGGTCTAAAATAGGGACCACATTTTGGTGATATTACAGGGTTTCTGAAAGGGAACACAGAAGATCTTAACTCCTTTACAGACAAGATGTCCCAGAAGAGTGTGTAAGAAAAAGGATTCATAAAAATGTGCTTTTTATGTGAATTTTGCCAAGAATAAAAGGATTAGAAAAATGATGAACAGTAAATGTGGCTTTTATTGCAAACAGTTTTGCATCTGAGTAATTTTTGTAATACTTAATATTTCTGCTTTCTAAACTATGAAAGCTACTTCTTCTCACTGATGATGTTATAGCAACAAAAGAACAAAGAACAAAAGAGCAATGCATAGCATACTTAACCTGTAGTTCATATCTTGGATGTTAGTGTATATTAGAATGGGACTACACTCTAGCAGAGCATTAGCATATTCAAGACACAGAAAGGTATTCGTTAAGAGCATTTTACTCTTGCTCCTTTTATTGCTTTAAACTCCCTCTCCACTGTCCATGGATGAAGCTTGAAATTAGCTTTTGTTAGTATTCCCTAGTTACCAAAATATAGTTATCTGGTATTTTTTAGAAAAGTTCACGGGATTGACAAACCCTGCTGTTTAAGAGCTGTAGAAGTTAGACCATAGGTGGATTTTTAAAAATATGTTTTCTTCTTTATTTTTCTGTCTCTACGGTTTTGTAGCTGTATTGATCTTCAAGTCAACGCATCATTATGTTGTTTTATGAGACCACTCATATACTATTGCTATGTAAGTGCAGCCACCGGAAAAAAAAGAAGTGTATTTTTAAGGAAATAATACTTGCATTACAAGCAAAATCAAAAGAAAGAAAAGTAACAAAAGGAATTTCACTTGAAACTACAATCAATAATATTTGACCTTATCCAGTGCTTAATTGGTTAGTTCTTCAAGTCTTTAAAATGGTGGATTACTTACCCTGGTTAGTGGAGCTGTTTTACAGCAACTATGTACCTTTGTATTGATCACAGCTGTGTGCTTGGTCGTGATTACACTGTAATGGATAGTTCAATTGAAAGAATTTACTTGAACATCTTTTTAATAAATAACCACATGTTCACAGAATGGTGCAAATCTTCAGTTCTGAAAGATGCTGAAGCAATAATATTATGAGACAATTTATAAAGCAGTGTTATCAATTTGGAAAGATTAAAGCTGAAGAAAAAAGGACTTGTAAACTGTGAAGTTTGATAGAGTTCAACAAAGAGCTCTCAATACTTTCGCTTAGTTTTGTTTTTCTCTTTAAACTTATTTCACTATCACTATATGAAAGTCTATATATATAGAAAGACATGCATATCCATACACGTGTGCCTACACAAGTCTGAATGTGTCCCGTAAGTAAAATTATGAATAAGCAACTATATATATACCTGTTCTTGTGCTTTATGTGGTCTTTTATAAGGAATGAATATATTTCCTTTCTAATTCTAATTCTAAATCAAGTTTTAATTTTATTCTGGCTAAAATTTAGGACTTCAGTTAGAGGTGGATGATTACTAGCTACTGAGAGCAGATATTTAGCAGTTAGAGATACTTTGCTTAAAAGAACTAAGGTGCTTATTACCTATAATTTTGTTAATTTTCTTTACTGCGTTAAATTTAAGTATATGTCTTTGGCTTCTGTGAAATGTAATAATTTTATTTAAAATTTCTTTGGACTTCTTTTAAGTCAGTGTTGCCTTCAGTGTATGTATTTTTGTTGCTGTCATCAACAGGAATCCCTCTACTTGCTTAACTTCCAGCTTCAAGAGACTTCCAGTAAGATCACAGCCAAGTGTAGAAATCCTAAAAAGAACTCATTATCCAAACTGTGTGTCCTTGTACTATTATATGAATCATTCAGAAAAACATTTCTGTTATCATGAAAAAGCCAGTTGGCTCCTATATGCTGGTATGTAACCATGATGACTTCAGCTGAGGAGATTTTTAGTGTTGCAGTGCATAAAATAAACACAGAACTGTTGACATGACATATTTAGGACAAAAGAAGCATACATACAGTATTTAAAAGAAAAATCATGTGCTGAATATTTCTGGTTTTGAAACACTGTACAATTTGTTCATATAAATCCTTTGCAGAGTTTATTTCTCAGTTATGAATTCAGAGCATACCCTACAGCACATTCTCATCTAGAAGCGACTAATTGAGGGAATTCTTTCTATTATTTATAGACTTTACATTAGCTTAAAATTCCTCATATTTCACAAACAGCTTCTCGAGGTTGGAGGAGCAGAACCTTGATCTAGATTCTCCAGTTAGATTCAGTTAAATTCATGTACCGTTGCTTCTCAACCTGTTTGACAACACTGGTGTTATCTGAAGAAAATGTTCTTCTGAGCTGAGAGAGCATGCTGAATCCTTTAATGGAATTATTTTTCACTGGAAACATAGTGGGACAGCAATTACAGCAAAGAATGAGTATAATGGAGTATAGATTGCAAAGCATACGAGACGAGTAGAGGAAGCTTTAAAAATAGCTGATTACTCGAGATTGTTTTGTAGATTGTAGATTCATATCATAATCAGTGTTCACAGTGTGACTGAGCAGATTTATCCGGAAAAACTCTGTTGTCTTAAGTAAAAAATTATTTACAACAAAGAGCCTAATTATCCATATATATGCATATAAAGGAAGCCAATAAGAGATTTATATGTTTGTTTTTTTTTTTTCCACCGGAAAGACAGTGTGCTTTAACAATGAAATCTGAGTATTTGAACAGTGAAAAACTTATTTTCTTAATGAAAGTTATAACTATAGCAATTTTTTGTCCTACAAGTGTCATTTACTTTACCAGACATAAATTTTTGGTTTGGAGGACATTTTTCTTCTGGGTGACCTTTCAAACAATCATCTGTAAGGAGACAAGTGTAATGAATCATCCTCTATTTTCACTTTTCAGTTCCAATAGATATTTGTGACAGGGTAGTTCATTACAGTCTTTTCCTGTGGAAGTTGCCTCAATTTTTTTTCTAAAGAAAGGCATCTTTTTCCCTCCTTTAAAAAAAAAAAAAAAAAAAAAAAAAGTCAAAATTCAAGAGTTTTTGGAAAGGTCTTGATAGAACAGTGAAATGTAAGCATGAATTCCAAGCACTGAATACAATGTGACACAGGCCAGGATGCTATTTGTGGCAATAACATTTCATGTAGGAAATTTACAATTATATGAATTTTCAAATGCAGATCAAAATCTCTGAGGGGTCAGGAGAGAATTCTTGCCCTTAGTCCAAGTTTATTTTCATTAACTGAACATTTTTAATGGTTTGTTCATATATATAATTCCAGTTAACCAAAATTACATTTGTTTTTTTAATAGCAGAAAATTACACAAATTACAACAAAGTCTCTGATGTATTTTATTGGCTTTGCTACAGAGACCTCCTATACAGTAAATATGCCTGGGACTATGTCAAGGCAATGAGACCAACTGGATAGCCCGCATCTACATGAGCTGGCACAACCAGTCTCCGGAGCAGCGTGGCTGCATGCCGCCTGCCTGCTGGCAGAAATCCCTTCCCCATGCTGTCCCCCTCTGCTGTTCCTGGAGAGCTTGTTCCAGAAGAAAATCATCTCAAGTGCAATCTCACTCAAGCACTGTTTTGTTTTGTTTTGTTTTTTCATTTACTGACCATGAGCCACTGAAATAACTGAGAGGTTACCTTTAGCGGGTTAGCCTTCTAGGCTATTTGACAGGGTTACTGAAGATAAAAGGGAAAAAAAAAATAATCCAAAATCTAAAATAATCTCTGTTAGAGACATATATATGACTAGACATGAAATTACACCTCTTTTAAATCATACCCATTGTCATGTCCCACCTCTGAGGCAGGAGGAGAGCAACTAAAGTTCTGTAAATCCCTGCGGGCTAAATTAAGATGAACTGACGTCAAACAATCAGTCACACATATTATTTATAATGAAAATAACCTAAACTTGGAAAATGTAAAACCCTAGCAATGTGGGCTATTAGTGGAACAAAATCTATGAAAGAGAGGAAAATAAGAGAAGAGAGAGACAGGAAAGGGAAGAGATAAGGAAATAAATCACCATCCTGGAATCCTACGATAGTCACTGAAATGGACTGGGCAGTCCTCTGGTGGTGGCCACACATGCAAAAAGACTGGCTGATCTCCGGTGGTGGGTGCACATGTGGTTCACCTTCCTCAGTTTGTGTCTTTATACAGTTCAGCCCCTCGCCCCTTGAGTGAGGGCATGTAACTCTTGGATGACTACACAGGTGCCATCATGAGAGGTGATCATGGAGGGTCTTTTTGGGGGGTCTTGGTGGTTGCTGAACCCCTTCCTCCAGTGAATTCTGTGTGGCCTTTGGCCATAGAAGGTGGTGTTTTGCTCAGCATGTCAGGACACAGAACTGGACATCATCCAGCACACCTTCTGCATCCCTCTAATCACCTTCTGCACCCCATTGACTGTTCCTCTTATTGTTACTTTTGTTATGGAGAACTTGTTGCTGTACAGAACTTGTTTTGCTACAACGTTTGAGACATACATTAACTCTTTCAGTCTCTCACACCCATTTCTCTCATATAAAGAATATCATCAAGTAACTCATAAAGGCTAATTAATTGAAGATTTTATATAACAAAGTGTCTACATTTCAGTGATGTAGAAAGCACTACTGTTTGAAACTATTCTTCCACAGTAATCAACATTGTGAATAAAACAATAAAAAAAAAAGCACTAGATTTTATTTTCATAATGATAACTCAGATCTAGAATGTAAAGCCTAAAAATAAAGTTAAAATGAATCTAATTATAATTTATATTTTTTCATAAACTTAATTTGAATGAACCCCCAATTATTCAGAATTTCACCTGCATTTATTGGAGGCTCTCCTCTAAAAAGTAGTTAGTGGAGCACTTCTCAGTTTGAGTTCAGTATCAGGTTTTGAATGGGAATAGGCAGTAGCTCAGATAAGTGCCTGAGAACATTTTTCTTTAAAATATTTTTTCCCAGATACTTCAAGGGGGACAAATAAAAGAGAGCTATCTGCAGCTTTCTTCAGGTAGCAGAGAGCAGGAAAAGTGTCATTCTCATTTTTTATTCACTATTTAACCCTTAATGTATCTTCATTACATTATCAAAAGTTTCCAAATGCAATTGATTAATAGAATATGGAGTTCTGTATCATCAGTTACTCTTAAAAATAGGAGTATTTCAAACCTTTTAGTTATAAGATTGCCAGGAGTATAGCCTTCCATGTGTCTATTTTGCATATGTAATTTGTCCTTAGAGAATTTAAAGGAGAACCTAATGGGTCTTTTTGATTAACGTTTATAGTATGTGAATGTATTGTATTTTTTCTTCTTTTTGAACACCAAAAGATATCTACAGAAAAGAGGACTTCTGTAAACTTACTCAGGGACAGAGCAAATTCTCCAATAAAATCCTGTGAGTCAAAAAAAATTCTGTCTGTGCAAGAGATATATAAACCTGATCCTCATGACTACACTACCAATAATTCAAATCAAATCATATATGAACTGGCATTGGGTCATAGCAAAACATACAGCTGTTATTGCTCTGCAGTGATGGATGGATTTGTACAGTAATGTCAGAAACTGATATTGATTCATGAAAGTTCTGCTGCTTTCAAAATAAGCAACCTTCACCTTGACTTTAAAATCTGGGAGGGGAGGGAACAGTTTCACTTTCTTGGTCTAGACAGATATTTTAAAAGTTCATTCCCTAATACTTGTTATACTCACAAACTATTTGTGCTAGCTGTTTGCATGATTTACAGAAGGTATTCAGTCTACCTGAGAAATCATTGTCTGGAATAAATAATACAGTGGTGGTATGCACAGCATAAAAGATAACCTGAGGTAGGCAACAGCCAAGAGGGTGTGATGTGAGTTAAGTTACCTATGCTTTACTTATAATTGTTTTACATTTATTTGTGAAGTGTAGGTGACATGATGCACACTGTGAATCTTAAACATTTGCATTTCTGTTCCAGCTTCAAGGAGGGAGAAATACTGTGTTCTGTATTAATTGGTTATCTTTGGCTCAAGCTTTTAAGTGTGACAAATGGAGATGTGCCAAACTGCCTGAAAGTAATTTGGGCTGTCAGTGAACCACAGTGGCTGCCAGTTTGCAGACAATTTCTAGTCTTCTAGGGTCTGTCACATCTCTTTCACACTACCTATTTACCATCTGAATAGAGAGCTAGCACTCCATGACATAAATAAATGTATTCATCTTCAATATGAGAGTGTTTCTGTGAGGGACTTGTGTTATGTTGTGCCACATATCATAAACCAACCTGAGCTTCTTCAATGACACAGACTGGAGACAGGTCTCCTCAAGCAAGCAACTATTAAAGTGCCACTGGAAGCCAAAGAACATAATTAATAAGCAGGTGACTTTGAGGTTGCCACGTAATTTTCTCATGCTGGAATGGTGTTTGTGTGAGATTAGCTCACTCTCTCCAGGACACCTGAAAGTATATTTGTGATAGAACAAACAACCTACCCCTGAGGGTGCAACAGCAGAAGGCTTTGTTGCTTTATGAATCTGGTCCAAAGCAGCCTTATGCTCCTTAGTTTGCAGGAAATCCAGAGTAAACCTTTTATTTACAAATAGGGAACACTTGCCAGAGCAGAATAAAAAAGCAGCTGATTAATCAGCACGCAGCTTTCATCTTGAAGGGCCTAGCTGCCTGAACCTTTTTAACATTTGGAAGATTTAGCCTTGGTGAGAGAAATGTTGTGTGGAAATGCCTTTGATAGCTCTGTGATTAAGTCTATTATGCTTTGGAAAGGGGATAGCACCGGGTTTGAAAAAGTCTGCATGATAGAACAGAGAATGTTCATGGCTGGGACAAAAATTACCTCATTATAGTTCTGTACTGCTGCCCTTTGAAGCAAAATGAGAGGAAAGCTTGCTCTGGTACTTCAGCTGATAAAATCTGCTTCCTGGAACATGACCAAATCTCAAGATATATCATCTATGAGAAATAAGGGAGACAAAGGATTGTATTCCTAAATAGACTTGGAATATCTTGGCAACTACTAAGAAAACACAAATAAGGAACAGTGCACTGCTAGTTCAACCCTTAAATTATGCAGCTGTTCATTACCAGAATTATATATCTCGTGCTGCCCTTTGGAAGGAAGGCATGGTGCATAGAGCTAGAACAATTACTGAATTATAGTACAATAAGAAAGACCTCCTAAAGTGTCACATGCATGTAGAGGAAGATAAGAAAGGACAGCTTAAGTTCTTGGCATTTTAAAGCAGGCAATCAAGAAACGCTTTGAATTCTTTGGTTTTCTTTCCCTGCAGTTCATCTACATTTTCATGCAAGTCTGACAAAGCATCCCATTCATGTGTCAGCACTCTCGTCTCTGGATGCATTAGTATTTATTACAGGCTGAATTTGCAGATGCTACCATTTGAAAACAGTAATAGAGCCAGTTGTGTGTCCTTAATATTTATATAATTACTAATGATTTTGTGCCTCCCTCCCCAGTGCTTCTGAAACAAAACTGGATACATTAGCATGGTCAAGCATAACAGTACTCGATACAATCCTGTAAGCCTAAATTGTTTTGCCATAACAGGCTTTGAATTTCACTGTGAAATAAAATATGTTGTGTTAATCAGCTTACTGTTAATGAACGATTTGAGTGAAATACTTGGCACATTTTTGCACATGTAGCTATGATCTGGGTTTTTTTGTTTGTTTGTTCAGTGGGGTTTTTTTATATATTAATCACACATAAAATGTATACTCTGAAGAGTGTGCTGGCGTGTCTTGAATCTTTTGTATTTACTGATTTGAAACTAGTATGTTGTATTTTTTATCTCCTGAAAGCTTATATATTACTATGGTCTGGAAATTAGCCTAATGAAACATTTTTTAATGTTCCTTATATTTTCAGATAGTTTCTTTTCATGCATTTGGATTGTACTGAGAATATCCATGATCACACCCATTCTTCTGATGAAGCAAAAGTCATACAATATTTCTAGTTAAGATACTACTTATCCAGAAATAAAGCCTATTGATAAAAAGTAAGAATTACACTCTCCCACTATCTATAGGACAATGGCGTTCAACATGATTGTGTGTTGAACACTTTCTGATTACCTAAAGAAAGGTAATTTCATAATATATCAGGTTCCCTCTTTTATTGCATTTGTTAGGAGTAGGAGATTTCAGTTATTTTTATGTTTGTGTTGTTTTGTTTTTTTTTTTTAATAGATTTGGGTAGACTAGTAGAACATTTAAGGATGCATGTTTTGTTGTTTATCTTTTGTTTTTTATTATATTATTTTGTCCAGAGTTTTGAAAGTGATGGGTTTAGTAAATTCTCTGTAAATCAGAATCAAATCCTAAGTAACCACTGTAAAAATATACAAAAGAATTATGAGGGAAGTTGAATGTTTTAGAAACTGCCTCTCTGTTGTCCAAATGCTATGTGACCTAAGAAAAAGTAAAAACAAAGCAAAATTATTTGATTGTAAAGACAAAAAAAAGGAGTGACTTGCTCCTTAAAGGATCCAGCTAACAGGGTCTATATGTCTAGAGTTTGGGAATGATGTGTGAACACAGAGGGAGCTCTGATAAGCTTACAGAGTGGCTATGCCTATGAAACAGCATCTTCATTAATAGAGCTGAAAGACACTTTTATTGCCTTTATCTCCGATGCTCTGTAACTGTGTTCACAGGATAGCTTTACCAGAACTTCTAAGGATTGTCTGTGAGGGTTCTTGTGTCTTTTGTCTTACATTCCATTAATTTTGCTATGCTGTAAGGTAGTCTTTAAACACTTGTATCATGGCTAATATAAATAAAATCTCTGTTGTGTAGAATGGGCAGAAATCACTTTTCCCTTTACTGCTTTCTCAGTCACCCCAGAATAGGACACTTGAGAGGGGAAATAATCAACAAAGTTGTTCATGTTTTTCACCGGCTACTTGAACAAGCAACCTAATCGCTGTTCAAGTAGTAAATGCTTACTTTACAAGGGAGGGTGTAACTGTCTTCTGCAATGACAACTCAGAAGTATTTTAAAGATAGAAGATTTTTGTTTAAAAACCTTCAAGATGTCTCCATCTTGTACTCAATTTGCAAAACTTAAGCCAGCCTAAATCAGAAACAAACAAAGCCATATGACAATCCACCAACATGAGACCAACTATAGATCTCTCTTTATGAAAACAACACTCTGGCAGAGGAGCCCCCCCCAGGGAGCTCGTATGCCAGATTCTGGTGTCAAGGCCACATGTTCGTGATACGAGTTACGTGTGTGCACCACTGTGCCTGCACAACTCCTGTTCTGACTGCTTTGGGTTGTGAGTGGACTTGCTTTTTATTATTTGCTCTTATTATTTGTTTGTGGTTGATAGATGAGGTCAACAGAAGGGCAACTTCAGGACAAGCAAGTGTATTTTGAAAATTTTGTGGGGAATGAGAGAGTTCCTGAGAGGAAGCAAGAGATGAAGGCTTACGGATGAATGGAGGAGAACAGAGGCTCCTTAGTCCCTTGATAATTTTGTAAATAGCATAGGCATTATTTTAAAAATAGAAACTGTATGTTATTAAGATCTTGCCAATACAGATTTGAATGGTATTTGCAGCTGTTGATGAAAGCTGTTACTAGGACACTCCTGGATTGCTCGCTGAAAATTAAACTAGGAAAGCTTGCCATTATACTGATAGTGTTAAAAAAGTCTCTGATGGAAGCTTTATTAAAAAAAAAATATATATA
>NW_010304771.1:6542-35447 GCF_000700745.2 Antrostomus carolinensis | reverse complement strand
CCATGTTTCTAACTCTGTATTTTAGCTGTTTTAGGAATAAGTTTGATCTCATGGAAATTTTGTTTTTAGATAAGGAAATTGCCAAACTGGAGTAAGGTAGTTCTGGATTTCTTTCAATAGGCAATGCTACTACCTGGCAAGATTCAGAGGTCTGTTTTTGATCTTGCAGGATATGGTTTGAATAACGTGATTTGACATATTTAGATATTTGAGCTTTGTCTCCCAAATTTCTCTGTCTCTTTAATATATAAGATTTCTCTAGTTTCTATATTTTATTTTATTTTTATTTTATTATAATAAGTAAAGTAATATTTTATTTCAACAAGTAAGATGGCATGTAAATGCTTTGAGAGAAAGACAGTCTCTATCAAAATACAATAGTTCATTAAGTCATGTTTCTTGTCTTAGCAGTTGTCTGGTTATCAATAATGTATGTTGAAAACATATAGTTACAAATAATCTGACCTCTTTTCATTGTACTTTATATAGCTGAGATTGAATAGCATTGGCTTATTCTTATGTGTTTCTTACAGAGACAGATACTGGGGGGGACACGTAACTTTAGTGCTACTATAACCATATAGCTGAGGATCTGGTTTATGACTTCTGTAAGCTGTTCTGCCTTGACAAGGAGGAAAAAAAAAAAAAAAAGATTTACATTCATTTTATGATTCTTTGTTCCTATGGAAATTGAAGAGATCTTTTTTTATGAGATAAATTTCAACTTTTCATATCTCTTGAGAATGAATTTCAGGCATTATGGGAGAACAAAGGAGAGCATTTCTAAGTAGGAAGAGTGCTTTCAACTGAGACACAGAAAATATGACACCCCCCACAGGTCTGGCTTGCTAGAGGGGTTACTAGTCTGTCATCTCTAGCACGGTTATCCCAGTACTTCTTTTGAGTGACATAAGAAGACTGAAATTCGGGCCTGTGAGCTGTAGATAACTTTTCCTGAGATCAGAGAAAAGAATGTCTATTTTGACTTTAAACATTGGATTGTAAATATAGTGTTATTGTTCTTATTATTGACAAGTATTTCTTTGTACCTATTTCTCTGCACTCTCCAAATTCTATCATCAGCCATTAACTTTAGACAACCTAACAGGAGATTTTTTTATCTGCAAAAATTTTGAATGCTTGTCTTCTCTTTATGGCTGCTACTACTGTTAAAATATTTATATCCTTGATTTTAAATAAATAAGGCCTTTATGTTTCTCTAAATCAATGTGGTTAAAAAACCCTTTCTCCCAGGGAGTTCTGGATGGATGCCAATTTAGCCTTACAATAAAAAGGCACTTTTCTGCTGTAGATTTCTAAACTCTGGCTGAAATATGAGGATGATTCTTACGATGTTTCTAGGGTAAATTAGGAATAGTTCAGCTGAAGTCAACTGGTATTGGTGTAAATGAGATCAAAATCAGCCTTTGCATATTTGAAATAAACACATCCCTTATCACAAGAGTCACAGTATAACACTGGAAATGTGTTGCAATTAATTTTTCACTAAAGATTTGAACTCTGGCAAACATTTCCCTGATAGCTGCCTTAAAAGAGGACAAAGAAAATTTTAAAAGATGTATCATGTATCAGTGGGCAATGAACACGAAGGATTATTTTGTTGTTTGCAGCAATTGTTTACTTGAGTCATGAGACAAATGGAACAGTTTGTGACAAAAGAGAAAAACATATCCTGTGTGTATTCTCTTATTCAGGAGAGACGGATATCCCCTCTTTCAAAAACATCACTGTTATTATTATGATTAATCATAGTAGGCTTTACACGAACCCCATTCTTCAATGGCACTTTACTTCAGGGAGATGTCAAATGGTGCTCTGTGAAAAGAAATTGGTTTGCATGTTTTACTGTCTGCTCTTTTTGGTTTCCTCATTTAACAGTTCAGAAGAGGCTTAAGTACTCATAGGGCATTCATTGCCATGGTATTAGAGAGCCATGTAATCCACAACCCACTGCATTGCCCTGTAAGGTGTGGATATTCTGTTATCTTCATTTTATAGGTGAGCAGTAAAGACACAGAGGAACTAAATGACATAACTATGGTCATACACATTGTCTTTGATTCATTAGATATTTTGAAAGATGTGTCTTCTGTTGCTTCAGTTGTAGAAGCTAAAGATCCTATGTATATGTCTGATCTAGGCACTTTGGGTAATTTAGTAGTCAGCAGGGAGAAGCAGACACATTCAGGGCACAATTCATCTCATCACAAAGTAAAACCTAAAGGGGTTCAGATGAATCACATTGTAAAAGAACCTGCTTAAAGAATCTGGATGATTAGCTGAAAGGTATTCTTCAATTACAAATGCCCGTATTTCACCAAATCATTCCTACTTCTAGTAAATTCTTTCACTAGATGAGATTTTCTGGAAGTACATGAATGATGGACAGCATCATATGGAAAAATTCCACCTTCTTGCTAAGAATTTTTATCTTTAATGCTGCATACTCTATTAGGAATTATAAATCCTTTTATCTGTCTTGTATTAGAAAAAAATACATTGCTACTATAGTACTTTAATACTTTATTACAGTTCAAAGATCTATTTCATATCAGCTGCCATGACTATAGTCAGACATTAAGAAATGAAATGTAAGAGTATAAACTTCTACTAATATGCACAGTAAAAATAAAACTACTGGGGTATTTGTGGAATTTTTGCTAATGAAAAAATGAAAATGTTAGGAAGGGGTCAAGTATTCTGTTATCATACTCACCATGTCATCAGATTTATTCTCATGGCAATACTTTCTCTTAATTTACAAAGTCGTTTTACATCTCTCCTTGTTTACTTCTGCTCTTCACCTTTTTCTCTCTTTGATTTCATACTCCTAAATGAAACAAGCTGAAATCTCCTAGTCTTCCCTAATAAGAAAGACTCCTGTCTTTTTTTCTTTCTCTAGTTCTTTTGCTAAGATAACTTGGTCTTTACTAATCGTACTTCCCAGTTTTGTGTCAAGAGCAGATTATATTAGCCCTTCACATACTTCTATACCAAGGCGTATATATTACTGAAAATATTACTGAAAATATTATTCACGATTAGTTCTGATATTGAATTATGTGGAACCTCTCTCCAGCCCCATGCTTCCCCTTTCAGCACTATCTATTCACTCCTTGAATCAACTTATAGGTTCTATTAACATATATTCTAGCTAAACTAAAATAATTTCCTATATGGCACTTCATCACATATTTTAATGAAGTCCAGAAAGATGAGATTAATTCAATTTCCTTTGCTTCTAAAAATGAAGTAATTTACTATGGTAATCTCACATTATCTACCATTCTTAAAACTGATGTGGCAGATCTTCTCATTTTTCAGTTTTCAGGGTGTTATATTTTCCTTTTTAATTCTGTTTAATTACTTCAGATCAATTCTTATAGATTTGTGGTAACTTGTGCTTGCTTTTCTCTCTTCTAAGATTGGCTGTACATTTATGACATCCCAGTCAGGTAGCACTCATCTCATACTTCACACATTTATAAAATTGGTTGGTGTTGAGTTTGGATTTTTCCTCTGATTAATTGTGACTGCTTGTCTGTAGTAAATGCCTGCCCAGTAAACAGCAGGTATCAGGTAAAAGTATATCAATTATGGACAGGGAACCTTAGGTGATATGCAAGAGTTAGCATGAAGTTTAAGCAAATATTTCTAGTTGGTGCTGTGACTGCTGCAGGCCATGCTGAGGTGGGCATTTCTGCAGACAAGTGTTGTGGTCTTACTTAATCAGCCTTGTCAACAAGGAGAATTTACTAACTCCGTCTTTTAGCTGTAAAATAGTAGGACCCTGAAGGTTTACTTAGCAAACTAACACAGACCCAGAGAACACACTGTCAATGCAAACCATTAGGACAAAGAATGTTTTTAAAGTTGCTGTCTTCTAGAAAAAGAGCATTGTGGAAGGGATATACAAGCCAGCAGTGAACAAGTTACTAAGAGGTTTATTGTATTCCCATGTTCTTTGACAACATAGGCATAGCAACTGACAGCGTAAAGTTATTTTGAAAGTCAAACTACTGAGAAGTTGCAAAGTGATTACCTGAGACTGTGAAATAGATTAATTAACAAAGAAAAAAATGTAGTGTTTAATAAAAAGTTTCATATTCAAGGTGTCTGCCAGGTGTTTTCTGCTTTCAGTTCTCTTTTTCTCCTCACAACAAGGAACAATATTTTCCATTTTAATCAGGAATACTGCTAGCACTTAATGCCAGAGCGAGGGACCAAATGCAATTCATGACGTAATCCAACTTTTCAAATCTTTTGAAGGGTTTGTCATCTCACCTTGCACTCAACAAGGCCATTAGCAATATTGGAATTTTCAGTTGACCTTTTTTCGATTTTGTTGGCCTGGCCCACTGTCCTACAGCTTTGGTCCCTTAATGCTGCAGAAATCCATACTACTATGGTGACAGAGATCTGTAATACTGTGAAAGTCAGTGCTGTCCCTGGTATTTCTGTGAAATTCCATTCTATTTTTGTGTCACAATGCAGGAAAAATGGTATTTTATTTTTCCTAGAGAAGTTGTCCTGAAACGTTTCAGCATATGTTTTGAGACCATCCGAAAGCCTTGCTAGAGTGGGGCTCTGTTCTGTCCAGATGGAATCTACTCACAAGTAACAGAGCTCAGGAAAATGAAATATTTCAATGGGCTTAATGTTGTAAGTTAAAAAATCAGGGGTTTGATGCCACGATTAGTTTTAAAGAAAAAAATTAATTGCGTAAAGGAAGGTTTCCTAATCCATGTGTGCATGTTAAGAAATCAAAGTGATGAACTGTTATGGCAAAGCCAAGGGTAGGCCATAGCTCCAGATTCAAATGCTAAATTTAGCTATCTACAATTAATAAGTGTACGTAAGAGTTAGGTTCCTTAACTTCTCCTTATGGTTAATGGACAATTAGTCAAAACAGTCAGTATAATATAGAGAGCTGTTCAGAGTAACTTCTGTACATTTGGTTTAGTGAGTTACTATATTGTATTGACTGGACCAATAGGATTGGCAGGATCTCTTTAATTAAAATGAGAGATTAAAAAAAATACACATATCTGTGGTTCTCATGTAGATACATCACAGAATTACAGAATCACAGAATGTTAGGGATTGGAAGGGACCTCGAAAGATCATCTAGTCCAATCCCCCTGCTGGAGCAGGAACCTAAACAAAATTACACAGGAAGGCATCCAGGTGGGTTTTGAATCTCTCCAGAGAAGGAAAGTCCACAACCTCCCTGGGCAGCCTGTTCCAGTGCTCTGTCACCCTCACTGTAAAGAAGTTCCTTCTAAAATTTAGGTGGAACTTTCTGTGTTCCAGCTTACACCCATTGCCCCTTGTCCTACCACTAGGCATCACTGAGAAGAGCCTGGCTCCATCCTTGTGACATTCACCCTTAACATATTTATAAACATTAATGAGGTCTCCCCTCAGTCTCCTCTTCTCCAAGCTAAAGAGACCCAGCTCCCTCAGCCTTTCCTCATAAGGGAGATGCTCCACTCCCTTAATCATCTTGGTGGCTCTGTCCTGGACTCTCTCAAGCAGTTAATATATTGTAGTTACATATATTGTAGAAATCTAAATTTTTAATCTGAATCTGAATCTTAGTCCTTCATTTGGCTCCCCTGTAGCATTTCATCACCTTGATCTTTTAAGTTGCAAATGTACAAGATAAAACCTCTTTGCATAATCAGTTCAGATGACTGTCTCTAAAGCTGAACCCTAAGGTAGAATGAATCCTACCTTAATTATGACTGTATTTAAGTAACCTGGAGTTTTATACCTAAATGAAGTATAAAAAGAAGCCCCTCACTCATTTTAACTGAAAACTAGTAACTAAATTCAGTTATATAAATGTTTAAGAGAAGGATTTATCAACCCGGCAACTGAGAAGATGGTGGGAGGAAATAGCTTTTTTTGGAGAAAAAGAGAGGAATACTGATGAGACCTGAGTTGCAAACATGTCAAAAAGAGAGTAACCAGAACTATATATAGACAACTTGGAAAAAGTAGAATCTCGAGCTGAAGAACTTGTACAGGAAGAATTGATGTGGTATATAGGGAAGCTAAACGCTAAAGGAATGACTTGCAGTTCACAAGGGAGTGGGTCTGTTTCTTTCAGTGCATGCTGTCCTAAATCAGGCTTGCAAGTAAAATTAATTTGTTGTTCTGTAGAGACAAAAGACCTAGTTTTACACCAAGTGAAGGCAGTAGCAAAACTCCAACCTATTTTGAAGAAGAGGTATGTGTCCAATGAATGTGTGGAGAAACAGATGCCTATCTCTGTTATCCCACCAAATAAATTGACCTGGAATACTTCTGATTGTCTACCAGTAAAGTATTCATGGCATCTCAGATAGATCATTGTGCTCTTAAGCATTTTGCATTGTTTCTAAATGAATTGCTACCTCTGAAGTTATTATTTAATAAATTAAGTCACTTGATACAAGGGTAATAATCTTCTTAAATGTGACTGTTAATTCCCTCACAACTGCAATTTTATAAGTTTCCCTTCTAAAGCTAAATTGTTCGCACAAAGCCATGCATTACAGGGTGGGCTTTGTTGGGAAAGACTGGGTGTCCTAACAAAGTGTCAGTGGTCCTTTTTGGCATTCTTCAGCTTGAATCAGTCATTGAACCCAAGCTTTGAACAGAGTTATTAATGAAACAAAATTTTTTAGATGTTTTAACAAGGCATTATATTAAAGGTAATTAACATCTGAACCACAGTTCCTGTCAGGGAGGTGAAACAGTGGACATGTTAAGTGAAATAAATCCATCAACAAGAATTCTTCATTTACTTTTCATATTTTGGTAAATTAGCTTTTTTATTAAAAAAAAAAAGGTAAGAAGAAAAATATATTATTTCAGGTTGTTAATCTGAGCTGCTTCATAGTTTTTCAATTCTACAACAAACTCAGTAAGTACAACGCTGTTCATACTGCCCATTATTTTCAGAAGCTTGAAGGTGATAAGCCTGTAACACAGAATCATAGAATTGCTTTTGTTGGAAAAAACCTTTAAAACCATGAAGTCCAACCGAAAACCTAACATTGCCAAGTCTGCCACTAAACCAGGTCCCTGAGCATCACATCTACACATCTTTTATATACCTCCAGGGATGATGACTCAACCACCTCCCTATTCCAGACTATTCTGATTCTTGACAACACTTTTGGTGAAGAATTTTTTCCTCATATCCAGTCAAAACCTCCTCTGGTGCAACTTAAGGCCATTTCCTCTTGTCCTGTTGGTTGTCACTTGGGAGAAGAGACCGTCATCCACCTCATTTCAACCTCCTTTCAGGTAGTAGTAGAGAGTGATAAGGACTCCCCTCAGCCTCCTCCAGACTAAACAATCCCAGTTCCCTCAGTTGCTCCTCATAAGACTTGTGCTCTACACCTTTCACCAACTTCATTGCTCTTCTTTGGACAAGATCCAGCATTTCAATATCTTTCTTTTAGTAAGGGACCCAAAACTGTACACAGTATTTGAGGTGTGGCCTCAACAGTGTCAGGTACAGGGGCACAATCACTTCCCTACTCCTGCTGGTCCACACTATTTCTGATATAAGCCACGATGCTATGGGACTTCCTGACCACCTGGGCACACTGCTGGCTCAAAATCAACTGCCTGTTGACTAACACCCCCAGGTCCTTTTCCAGCAGGCAGCTTTCCAGCCACTCTGTCCCTTTCCCAAGTCTGTAGCATTTCATGGGGTTGTTGTTACTCAAGGACCTGGCACCTGGCCTTGTCAAATCTCATACATTTGGCTTCGGCCCATCAATCCAGCCTGTCCAGATCCCTCTGTAGAGGGCTCTGTAGAACCTTCCTATCCTCAAGCAGATGAGCACTCCCACCCAGCTTGGTGTTATTTACAAACCTACTGAGGGTGCATATGATCTCCTTGTCCAGATTATTGATAAAGTTATTAAACAGAACTGGCCCCAGTACTGAGCCCTGGGAAACACCACTTGTGACTGGCTATCAACTGGATTTAACTCCATTCACCACAACTCCTTGGGCCTGGCCATCCAGCCAGTTTTCTGCCCAGCAATAAGCATACCTATCCAAGTCATGAGCAGGCAGTTTCTGAAGGAGAATGATATGGGAAATGGTGACAAAGGCTTTACTAAAGTCTAGGTAGACAATATCCACAGCCTTTCCCTCATTCAACAAGTGGGTCACCTTGTGATGGAAGCAGATCAGGTTAGTCAAGCGGGACCTGTCTTTCATAAACCCATGCTGACTGAGCCTGATCACCTAGTTGTCCTGCACATGACATGTCATGGCAGTCAAGATCTGCTCCATAACCTTCCCTGTCACTAAGGTCAGATTGACAGACCTGTTGTTCCCTGAATCCTCCTTCCAGCCCTTCCTGTAGATGGGCATCATATTTGTTAACCTCCAGTCCACTGGGACCTCCCCAGTTAACCAGGACTGCTGATAAATGATGGAAAGAAGCTTGGTGAGCACTTCTGCCAGCTGCCTCAGTGTCCTTGGGTGGATCCCATCGGACCTCATAGATCTGTGTGTGTCTAAGTGATGGAGCAGGTTGCTAACCATTTTTCCTTGGATTATGAGAGCTTCATTCAGCTCCCTTTCCCTGTCTTTCAGTTCAGGGGGCTGGGTACCTGGAGAACAACCGGTCTTGCTATTAAAGACTGAGGCAAAAAAGGCATTAAGTACCTCAGTCTTTTCCTCATCCCTTGTCGCTGTGTTTCCCTCCCACATGCAATAAAGGATGGAGATTATCCTTAGCCCCCCTTTTGCTGCTATTGTATTTTCAGAAACATTTTAAATTGTTTTATACAGCAGCAGCCATATTAAGTTCTACTTGGGCTTTGGCCCTTCTAATTTTCTCCCTGCAGACCCTCATGACATACTTGTGGTCCTTCTGAATTACCTGCCCCTTCTTCCAAAGTCCATAAATTCTTCTTTTTTTCCTGAGTTCCAGACAGAGCTCTCTGTTCAGCCATACCTCATTATGTACGTGCCCAAAATTATATTATGCATTAATTTTTATTTTTTTAATTCTTTATTATTATTACAAGATGTCTCAAACTGTAGCAAAAATAAAAATGTTCCGGTGAACTGTCAGGTATTCGCAATTGTCGTTATAGAAGTTGTTAAATTCTTATATGATTGGGGAAGGAATATAAGTTTCTAGCCACATTTTATAACAATGAAATTAATTCTAAGGAGGTAAGCAGGTCTAAAATCTTGGTTTTTTCTTATGATACAAAAACAATGGTTTAAGGAAAGCAGTTTTTCTTTGTATATTCCTGCCCAAAAATTGCTTTACACATGAACCAAATTTCCTAAACTTCCAAAAATTCTTCTGATTGCTTGCAAAACCAAGCTGTGCACAATCATAAGGAAGAATGTAAAGAACCTGTTACATATGTAATTGTTCATTATCTGTGCTCATAATAACAATTCTTCCTTCAGCATCTCTCTCAATCCATTTTAATCCATTTAAAAATCAATAGCATTTGTCAATATTCGTTTACTTAAAAAAGTTCAGTCACCTGGAGATGCCATTCAGGATATTCCTCTAAATGTCTTAGTGGAGACCTACTATATGTGCATTTTGTGCACTAGTTTCAGACAATGTTTTTACTGTGTACTTAGATTTGTAGGCAACTTAAAGTGACCTACTTTCTAGCTTCTTTTGCATGAATAAATATAATACAGTAAAAAACAAGTGCAAGTGTGGAAGGCTTAGTTTGCTGAGATATTTCATTAAATAGAAAGAAGACAAAAGAAACTTTTCAGCCTCCTTTAAATGTGTATTCACTATTCATATGAAATATGTTTTGATTTCCTACTTATAGTCACCAAGATTTTTTAATTCAGTCTTCCAGGTAAGATTTGAGAGTCTGGAAGTTTAGCTTTTGCCAAGGATTACAATAGGTCTGTGTGACTAACCAAAGTTTTTTGGAAAATAGTGTATATAGACACTACTTCCATATTAATTTTGAGTATGTGGAGTGTAATGAGTAAATACCACACAGATTAATTTTCAAGCATGGTTTAGTAAAACGTGTTTTGACTCAGGAACATTTGTTTAATGGGGGTTTTACTGTAAACTATATAAACTCATTAAGAGACTTATGGATATATCTTCTGAAAAAAAATTAAGTAAATGAACATAGTTTTTAAAGAAAAGTAAAGAACTGTAGCATGGGTAAAGCTCAGACATAATGAAGGAAAGCACTTTGTGGTATTCTCTGAATAATATGCCTGCAGTTCTGACAACTCAGCTGGCACTGAACTGACTTTTACAAAATGAACTACATGAGATACTGTTACACAAGCAGAATTAGGAAATTATTCTTTCATCTCTGGATTAGTTCAATGGCATCTCTGACATCTGTGTCCTGTGAAATTTATCAAGCATACAGTTTTATGTAGAATGGAAAACAAAAACAGCAATATAATCAAGCTTACTGGGCACCTAATTTAAGCATTGTCTTCTCGTGCGTACTTCAGTTATTCACATTCATGTAGCTTAACTTAGAAGAACAAGTTCCCAGATTTAGGTCCTAATTCTGCAAAGAGAAATGTACTTCAAAAGGTCTTTTCAGATAATCTGCTTATTTAAATGACAGCATTTACACTTAAGGCCTCTGCCACAAATTTGCAAAAAATTCAATTTAACCTAAATTTGATTTTGGTCTGAATTATACTGAAGAAAAACAGGAAAACACAAAAGTGACAAGAAACATACATTAGTAATAGGGCTTCATAAAAAGATGCCTTTCAACTTAAATTTAATGTTTAGGTTAATATAATTAACCTAATTACGGAATGAATGTAATATTTCTGTGCAAAAATAATCTTAATTATATTTCTTAATTAACATTGCATTTTTATATAAAATAGTATATGTCTGCATTTTTGTTTTGCTCTGGAACATAAGATTTGTAGATTTTTTGTGGGTTTTTTTTGTTTTCTTTTTAATAATTTAATTTATTCCTTAAAGTAGGCAATTTATTTTTCCTCTTTTTTATTCAAAAATAATTGGAAAAATGTTTACTTGGTACTTGCTGCTGTACAAAGGTTAATCTAGTTCCTAAGAAATACTACTTAAGAAACAGAGCTGAGTGTTTAAAAATACAACCAAGCAATAGAATTTAGTATGAAGCTACACTGATTATTCCTGGTAGCAGCTTTATGTTATAAATTTGCTAAAGGTCATGAAGGTAGTAACTTGGAACTATTTTTCCCAAGATTAAAACCCAGACTTGTTACTTTTGGGGAAAAACAAACTGACAGCCCAAGCCATGTGTGATCTGAGAAAGAGTGAAATTTCCAGGAATGCAGAAATACACTGAAATCTGGGACCAGTTCCTGGAAGTCTGGAAAAATTGTAGGACAATGAAGTAAATTGAATGCTTATGGTAAAATAACCTTTTCCATAAAAGTTAAATTTAATGAAGAATGCTGCTATTTGTGATTAAATAAGATAAGTCTTACTGTGGTCCCTATTCTGGTTTCCTCTACATATTTCTGTGGTGGATAATAAGAGTAGCAAGCCTACATTTTGGAAACTCTGTAGTTCTCCAATTCTTCAGTATTTTTCAGTAAGTTCTGTTGGACACTCAGCCTACTGCTTTCTCTAGAAATTGCTTGAAAGAACAAAATTTTTTGCTACTTTAAAACACAGTGTCCTTTTAAAGGAAAAAATACATTGTATTAGAATACAATACCTCCTATAAAAGAATATTCTTGCAATAAGATAAAGACACCCTTTTTCTTAAACTGACAAGTATATACTAAACTAACAGATTATTATTATTATTATTTGTATTCCAAAATTACAAGAAAACTGTCAAAACTTGGGGATTACAAGAGAACAGGAGATATTTGGGGACAATTACTGAATGGCTCATCAAAGAAGATTAATATAAACTAACAAAACTACTAAAATTTAATAGATGGTTTAGGTTTCATTAACCCTGTGTATAGGCTGAGAATATCATGGAGAAAAGTACAGTAAATAAAGCCATATGCATATCTGAATATGAAGATTTTCCATAATATAAAGCTCAAAAAGATTTGTGATGCAGTAAATAACTTACAAAGATACCTTCGTTAATGTGGACCATAAACTTAATAATTGTTACTTTTTCACAATTTTATATTTTATGGGTTTTAATTGTGTGATCTGTCCTACTTTTAAGACTTCAGGAAACCTCAGTAATCACATTCTTCTATTTCTTACAAAGAGCACCATTTCAGGGTCTTCTACCTATTTCAAAGTCTGAAGAACTAAAACCATTTTGAAGTATTAATTTTCTGAAAGATAACTTGACTATAGTAGGCTCCCTCCAGTAAGTCTCTTCCACATTTCACAGAATCTTCCTTCCTGAGTATGCTTGAGATACACTGCATTTGGGTATTTTGGATACTGTAGCTGTTTGGTGGTTTATTCACTGGCTGCTGGAACCATTTTGCTTGTAAAGGAAAAACTATTCAAGCTCATTTGTAAGAGATCAGAGTGAATTAATCTAACATCTTCTGGAATGGCAACAGAGATCTAGACACATCACATCATTTTAAATACACAGAGCTAGATGTAATCACTATCCATGGATACCCTTTTTTATCAATGGATAGAAATTCACACCTCCAGAAAGTGAGTCTGATCTTCAGAGAGCTGAATCACTTTGTGTAAATGCTTCTCTCTCCATTGATAACAGAAGAGGGTTAGGATAACTGCATACCCAACATGAGCACAGCAATTAAATTGCTCATTTTGTGATTCCATTCACTTCAATATGCATCACTTTTCATTCCATTCTGATATTAAATTAAGATAAAGGAAGTAGATCGAGAGATAGAACATACGTATTAAAAATATGTGTGAAAGTAAAAATATACAAAATATTTGATATATATACAAATAAAACAGATTATATATGTATTTGTACAGATAGCACAATTAAATTGCTCATTTTGTGATTCCATTCACTTCAATATGCATCACTTTTCATTCCATTCTGATATTAAATTAAGATAAAGGAAGTAGATCGAGAGATAGAACATACGTATTAAAAATATGTGTGAAAGTAAAAATATACAAAATATTTGATATATATACAAATAAAACAGATTATATATGTATTTGTACAGATAGCACAGCTCATCATATATATATATATATATATATGATTATAAATTGTGCTTTTTTTCAGTTATAGATTAGTAAAATCTTTTACATTTTTTTTTTTCTAAAAACAAACCTCAGAAATTGCCATAATATAATTGTTTTATCTTTCTAAAAAATAAACCAAAGCTCATCATATATATATATATATATATATATGATTATAAATTGTGCTTTTTTTCAGTTATAGATTAGTAAAGTCAATATCTTTACTTAAATAAAATCACAAGGTACCATGCCCGTCCTCAAGACATGATCTGTACTTATCATAAGTCAGAAAACCAGGCTTTCACTGTAAGTTAGAAAGCAATTGGTAAAAATAACTCTTTAATTTAGACTTCTTTTAAAAATCATAAAAGTAAAATGAAGTTCAAGTTGACTGGTTTTATTTCTTCTGCTGTATATAAGTTAGTGGTCAGGCATATAGCAGCTGCATAAAAAGTTTACAAAACTCTATAGTGTTGAATTAAATATTGTTAAGCTCAGTTTCACAGCATTCTTCCAGTTTTTCTTATTTTGAATAATACCTTTTTTTTTTTTTTTTTTCATTTTGAAAGCTAATATGTCAGTGTACGTTGAATCCTTCCTTTTCTCACATGTAATTTATAGAAATTAGTCACCAATATTTGATTTTATTTTAAATAGTGGTAGAATCCAAATTGAGACGTAAACAATTTTTGACTGACTGCAGGTACATGTTTGGGACATATTAATAGATTAGAAAATGTGACCATGTCAAAAGTGGTGCTATCTCAGCAGGTTATCTGTAAATCAATTCAAGAAAATATTTTGATCAAGTACCATAAAAATTTTGGTGTTTGAGAAAAAAAAAGGTAGTAAATGATTGTGAGCGTGGGATGGTTTATAATTTATTTATTTTTTTTTAGCACCATCCATCATTACCTTTTGGGAATAAAGAATTTTAGACATTAAAATGAAGAGCTATGTAACAAAAAAAAAAAAAAAAGATTCATGCTGAAAATTAATATTATTCCAAATGCTTGAACACTGACTGTGCTTTGGTCTCATTAAGTGATTAAATAAAATTTAGAAGGTTTATTTGAATCCTCTGTGGAATTTTAGTTAGATTGTCCTGCTAAAATTAAATGTATGGCAGGAAAAAAAAAAAATGCTAATTTTGAGGAAACGAGATTAGATGAGATAGCATTCTTCATAGGAGCAGCTTCAGCAGATGAGAAGATGGATGAGTTCCATGCCATGCTGGAGATGAGTAGAAATTTATAAAAATATGCTGTCTGCTCTTTTTATGTTATAAAGTCTGTCTAAATAACAGTATCCTCTCAGGAAGAGAATCTGCTGTTCTGGCTTCCCATGTATTATTGTGTTTGGACTATCTCTATTTGCAAATGTTGACTTTTGATCTGTGACGAAAGAATGAAATCTGCATGAGAGATGTGTAAAACATTTAATCTTTATTTATTTGTTAACAAAAGGGGTTTTTTTGCCAAATCCTGTTTGCACTTCTTTTCTCCCAATCTCCCTGGAAGGTGACTGTCTGAATCCACAATGTGACACTCACTTAAGCTGAGAATACAAATAGCAGACGTTTGTGGGGTTTTGTTTGTTCTTTAATGGCAGGATGCATTAAACCAAAATAACAATCCCAAATATCATTTTGTCTTCTGTATTTCTAAAGTGTATGCTACAATTATCTACATTTGTCAGTGAAAGTTTATACAGAACACATTTTTATGTTAATATTTGTTGATACATAGAATTTTAAGACCAGAAAGAACCACTAGATTATCTAGTCATCCTACTTTTTTTACTACAAGGTATAAAGTTTAATCCAGTTAAATTGGGGAGGGGTGAAAGGGTGGGGGAGGGAAAGGTAACATAGAGATCTGAACACAGGCAATGTGCAATCTGTGATAAGTAACAGAGATAGATTTTTATGAACAGTGAAGAGCGCTGAACCACCTAGGTTTGAGCTGTTCCATGGGCAGCTCAGCACCACTGCAGATCATCTCCTGCGGTGTTTTACTACACCTCTCCCTCCTCTTATTGTGCTAATTAAGGATTCTGACAGCTTATCTCTGCTAAGTTATGCAGATATAAGCTAACCCCACAGTATTATTTAGTTCAGTAGTCATTAAAAAGAAGCTTGGGCCAAGACAGGGAACAGGAACTACCAGGAGTTTATTGAGTACTCTGCCTGAGTACAGAGGATGTAACTCCAGGAAGGAGAGAGAAGCAGTGGTTACAAGATGGTAGTTATAAACCTATCAAAACTGGTAGCAGCAATGGTAGGAATCCAGGGACCTTGGAACAAGGTGATTTGTGGACTGGAGAATGGGATTTTATCAGCACTGACTGTGCTGAATGACCATGCAATAAGCCACTAAGAATATATTTTTAGTAGTCACTGAAGAATCTTACTGTTAATTAATAATACCAAGAAAATATATCCAGCATAGCATGTATGTGGCTTTGTAGTCTTGGACTTTTTTTTTTTTTTTTTTTTTAACAGACCAGAAATACAGAACATTCATTTTCATTTATTTGGCTGATATTTAAGAGACAAAAAAAAATAAAATAAATAAATAAATAAAAAAAAAATTTAGCTATAAACTGTTTTCTAGTTTTTATATTTCATATTTTTTTATATACAGTAGTTGCAAAATCTTCATGAAATGTAATAATGCCATTTCAATTCCAGTATATGTGCAGAAGGCTGTAAAAATATCTGATCTCAGAAAAGGATATTTAGTAAAGTAGCCCATGAAAGCTTAAAAAAGCTTTTTCTGTTTGAGGTTAAATAAAACTGAAAGTGTTGTTGCTGTTGTTTTCTTTTCCTTTTTCTTTTTAAGATGCAATATGAAAAGTTAAATAAGTATGATTGTCTGAAACAAAACTGTGGCCATGTTTAAATCCACTATTCTTAATGTTAGTTCCCCTCAGACAAAGAGTACCCATTCATTTTTCTTTGAGACCAAAATGTCTCACTGAGTGCGACTTATCTTGTGGTCTTGACTCCGAACTTCAGAACTGAAAAATGAATATTCTGGCTTTAAGAGAATCTTAAAGAAGCAGGTTAAGAAACAGCTGATCAGCACACTAGAAGCTAGTTGCTAATTTCGGCAGTTAATCAGTGAAATAGCAGTTTAGTTTATGGATATAATAAAAAGAGATATAAGACCACTCAGAAATTCCAGCATTAGGGTATGACCGACTCTTTGAGTGGCGTACATTATTATGTACCTGTCTGCTTTTAAGTAGGCAAGTCATGCATCTGCTTGACAGCTAATAACAGAATAAAATAACAACAAAAAAGCATTTTGGGGTAAGATCTGAGATAAATATTTACAAAGACAATTTAAGGGAGTGTTTGTTATGCACTTCTGTGTTTGCTTTCAAAACATTTAACTCCAGAGACAGATGGCTTGTACAGCTTATCAGCACTTGTGTCATTATATATTCAGGCAGCCAAGACTGATAACCAGCCTCATGTATTACAGATTGTTGAGAGAACAAATACTTAAAAAAAAAAAAAAAAAAAAAAAAAAAAAAAAAAAAAAAAAAAAAAGCATATCAATAAAATACTCCAGTGTGGAAAAACTTGACACAGAAATTTCAATGACATTTTTATGAAGAGAAAATAAATAAATTAATGCAATTATAAAATTAAAGCAGTGGGAACAGGTTTTTAAGTGCTATCATTGTATGTGGTAATGAAATAATTTTAGAAAATTGGGTAAAAGCTATTACTCAGCAGTGGTGGAGGAGAAAGATAATTACCATTAAGGCAATATTGTTTTCTCGATACAAAGCAGCCGATTCTTCAGTGCAAGCTACCCAACGAAGATCTCTCTCCCAACACACTGCTCATGATCATTTCACTTTATGCTACTGAATAGCAACCTGAATAATAGAAAAGAATAAACTGTCTATCCTTGAAAACATAATTACACATCAGAAACACTTGAATTTGAATTATTAAAGATATAAATGATTTTTTTTTTTTTTTTTTTTTTTTCCCCCTAGCTGAGATCCCTTTTTTTCCAAATCTGTTTTTCTTCTTTTTCCAGTGTCTCACAGTAGGGCATTTATATAGTCCACTGAATCATGATCAACACCATTATTAGCAATAATATTTACAAAACCAATATGTTTGTGTCTAGGGGCCTTAACTGGAGATCAAGTGTGACAGGCACCACACACATTATGAATGAAGCTGCTATTTTCCTGAATCAGTAAGCATGATCATTCCTTATAGTAGGTCAACAGTAAAATATTATTTTAACAATTTTAATTTCTAAAAAAAAAATACTTTGCAGATGGACACTGGAACAGGTTGCCCAGAGAAGTTGTGGATGCCTCCTCCTTGGAAGTCTTCAAGGCCAGGTTGGATGGGGCTTTGGGCAACCCGGTCTAGTAGAAGGTGTCCCTGCTTCTGGCAGGGGGGGTTGGGACTAGATAATCTTTAAAGTCCCTTCCAACCCAAACCATTCTATGAATCCATGATTCTATGATCATTTTCTCTTGTGATGGCTTAAACCATAAGCGATTAAAATAATAATTGTTAATTATATCTTAGATGAAGTCTTGCAAGGCATTTTGTAAACTTAAACCTCACAATATTTTAATAAGGCAAGTAAATAGCCCCTGTAATTTACAGATTGGAAAGCGTGAGTCAGAATACTGAAAATATGCATACTCACTTGAGTAGAAGTCTAAACCTGTTCTCAATTCTGGACATGCACTTTATTAATAGATTTTTACATACAGGCCTATGTAGAGATGTGTGCAGACTTATATTACACCTCACAGCTATTTGAACAGTTATACCACTAAAAAAAGTGTCCTACAGGTGTCCCCCTGGGATTCACAGTCCTCTTCTTAGAGGAAGCTGCCTCACTCTGTCTACAACGGTGTGACCTACATCTGTACAAAAATTTTAATTGACCCCCTACAGAGACTGCCACAGTCTTTGCCTTTGGTTGAAATGTCTGCATGGGGAAGGCTGACTGGAGGAGGACTTGCACACAATAGTTAATTTTTGAAGTGTAAACAAGTGGGACAGCAGTGTTTTGTTAAACCAAAAAAAAAAAACCAACCCAAAACAAGGAGCTGCTCTTTCTCAACAGACAACCATCTCAGCATTTTCACCCTATTCCTGTCTGCTGCTCACAGCAACAGACACTTAAATATTCCAGTGCTTTCCAGAAAGTTTATCAACTTAAAGATGACTAAAGCAAAGGATGTTTAAAATCCATTCTGAGTTTAACAGCATTAACTGCCTAGAACTGTTTCTAAAGAAAACAAAACACATGAAGTAAATCTTCCAAAGAGTTTGACATATAGCTTATAGGGCCACATGCATATTTAGTCCTAAGTAAAACCAGCTTATTACTCATTTAAATTTTAAATGGAAATAAATGTCTTGTCTCTTGAAATTTATTTAACTAAACAGAAAAAGTAACTTATCCCTTTCAGAACTATAATACTGAAGGCTCTTCTGTTAACCTTGTATTCCACTGTAGATTGGAAGCACAGAGTGCGTGCACTTTATTACTTGAAATGTCATTCTGTGGTGAAGGGTTTTCTTGGTGTTTTGGAAGATTTAATCCCTGCCAAAACTTTCCTCTTGGTCAGCAAGATAGTATTGTACTGTGAGAGCAGGCAGATTGAAAATAGTTCTGCCACTTCTCAATTTTTCCTCTGAAAATGGGAAAAAAAAAAAAAAAAAGAATGTATGTTGTCTGTAATAACTAAATAAATTGATAGCTAGATTAAAAAAAAAAAAACAACAGCTTTTAATCTACAGGTTAATAAATAAATTGATAGCTAGATTAAAAAAAAAACAGCTTTTAATCTACAGGTTAGCCTTTGGAATTGTTAACAATCATAGAATCACACAATGGTTAGGGTTGGAAGGAACCTTAAAGATCATCTAGTTCCAACCCCCTTGCCATGAGCAGGGACACCTTCCACTAGACCAGGTTGCTCAAAGCCTCATCCAACCTGGCCTTGAACACTTCCAGGGAGGGGGCATCCACAACTTCTCTGGGCAACCTGTTCCAGTGTCTGACCACCCTCACAGTGAAGAACTTCTTCCTAATATCTAATCTAAACCTACCCTCTTTCAGCTTAAAGCCATTTCCCCTTGTTTTGTCATTAACTGCCCTTATGAAAAGTCCCTCCCCGATAACAATATGCCATGAGTTCTTCCTTTACTTATTATTGGGGTTTTTGTACTAAGTACCTGTCTCAGTTTGATTATAACTTCATACTAGAGGATTCAAAGAAGAGCTTTAGAGGAAAAAAAAAAAAAAAAAAATTAAATATCTCTCTTCCAGGGAATTATCACTGTTCTCATTTTAGAATCAAGATTCTTGGTTTTCATTGAAATCTCTGCCAAGCACCTACTTACCAGTTACTTTTTTTTTTTTTTTCTTTTCCTAATGGTTCTGGCTTAATTATTTCATCCTGTATTGACCTAAATAGAAAGTAGCATTGATTCTATATATTTTTCATGTTCTACTTGTCAGCAGTAGGACACTTTCTTATACGAGGAATGTAGAAGCAACATTTATTAAGATTTAATATATTCCATCACATCAACAGTGTACTCTATATTCTCCAGATACTCACAAAGTGGAGCTACTCAGAGATAAGATTAACTAATTACATTCTAACATGTAGAAATATACCTGATTGCATTTTCTATATGTGTGTGTAAAAGCAGTGGATTGAATATTCGTGCAACTTACTACCATATATTGTTATGTGCCAGTATAAAAAATTAAAAACATCTGGAAAAGAACAGCAATTTCCATACAATTAATTGGTATAATTTCAGTATTCAGAAAAAGATCTGTTACTAAGTATAATTTATGGTATATGCATGGAGTAGAAGAGAATGAAATATTATTTGGCACTGTAATACAGAAATCTTTGTTAGAGTGTCCTCACTTGTCATTTTAAGTCTCAATTATATTACTATGAAGATACACTACTTTTGCTAATACACCACTGATATTTTTCTTCTGATTAGTACTGCTTTTTAAAATGCTTCATAACGTCACTATTCATGTCTACCTTCTAAGGCTCTTTCTCAAAAATCAATCTATAATTTATTTCCTGTCACTGGACTGTTTTATCAAGGAAAAATGTCTCCTTAACTCTTCAAATGTCTACATCACTAACTGGTTGATTTACTCTGATTCAAGAAAGAGCATCTCAAAATTCTTGCTCAAAATTATAATACTGTTAACAAAGAATCATGACAAATCATATATCAGATATTGAGAATTATCTAACAAAGACAGACAAAGTGATTTCTATGCCTTTTTCCTGACTTGCCTTTCTTCATACATCCAGTTTGAATGAGCTAATTCAGCCATTTAGAAATACAGTAAGACAAAGGAATTTAGTGCTGCTGTAGACATGGGTGACCTGTCTGCTTGATTGCAAGCTGGCCAGCTGTGTCCTTAGTAGTGTGTCAAAAAATATGTGGATATTTAATATGCATAATACTTCAGCAGACTTACTTTCTGTCTCCTGTGGTCACATATTCCCAACTTACAAAGAATTATGAGAACGGTTCTTTATCAAACACAAGATTTACATAAGTCTTTTTTATTTACCCCTTGATTTTTATGGTTACATAGCAGCTATCTGAGATGTGTTTAATGGCGAGGAGAATTACAGATTATATTCTCTTTCCTGTTGCAATGTTTTGAAGTGTTTCATGGGTTCATATTAAATCCAGCAAAGTGTAACTTCTCTCTTACTTGCTGGCAGTGTGCATCAGAGTTTTATGCAGTGGGTAGATGTCTAGAACCATGCACCAACCCAATTTGTGAAATAGTAGACATTAGAACAATCCCACATACAGAATGGGATTCCTTTGGGTAAACACATTTTTTGATAGTATAGATATTTTTCAATTTGCAGTAGGCTGTTAGTTCACCAAGGTTCTGCTGCAGTAAAGTGAGTTGAAAGCAGAAGATAATACATCCAAACTGTAGGTCTTCATAAACAGCATTAATTCTCACTCAGAATCTGCAAGGTTATGCTTACTTCCTTTCACATTTTCACCTACCTAGCTCTATTTTCTTAGAGTGACTGAAAAATTTAGTTAGGTTTATTCATACTACGATCTGGGACTGATAGTTTAGGGCTAATTGAACTGTATTTCCACTTTTGGACACTATGGATTTACTAGCACAGTATTTTGTTGTAATCATTGTTAATTTTCTCATGAGGTATAAGTTTAAATTTAATGCCAAATATCATGATCTAATATTATGTCTTTTTTTTTTTTTTTTTTTTCCTTTCTCCCTCTTTTTTCTTTCTGTTTTTCTTCTACAGATGGGCCTCTTGGGCCACGAGGATTAGCTGAAGCTACAGAGATGTGTACTCAAGAATGCCTGGTTTTAGGTCACTCAGACAACTGTTGGATGCCTCCCAGCTTGGGCCCATACCAACAGCCAAAGTCTCCTCTCTCCACCTTTGCACCTCAGAAAGAATGGGTTAAGAAGGACAAACTAGTTAATGGACACACATTGACCAGAACCTGGAAAGAAGATAGCAACAGAAACCAGTTCAGTGATCGAAAGCAGTATGGCTCCAGTGAGGGCCATTTCAACACTGGTAACCACATGACTGACATTCCTCTGGCCAACTTGAAGTCTTACAAACAGGCCTCAGGAGCTGTTGAGAGTCCAAAGGAACACCAACTATAAGAAATGGTTACTTTGGACCAATGACTTTAGCCTACTTAGACTTGCTAATACTGTGTGTGTGTGTGTCAGAGCTTTATGTACTGAGTAGACTTCTAGAACTATGCTTCACCTAGCAGAGATATGCATATCTTTATGTTAGCACCGTGGAAGGTATGATGTCCTGCAACATGGAAGAGTGTTTCTACTAGTTGTGTGGTTTTATTAAGTAGACATGATTAAAATCTGCAGAGATCTCTCCAGTTTGCAAATATCCTTTTTTTTGTTTGTTTGGTTTTTTACCCTGGACTGCTGCTATGAACAACAGAAGATGCATTCGGAGAGTGAGAGAGCAAGGAAGTTCAGTGGATTGCAATGATTGAAAAGCATATCCAGTTACAAAATTGTGCATTTGTTGTCATTGATCTATGCTGGGACCTATACTTGAGAACATATTGCAAACAAAACAACTGAATCTGTAAACATTAAACCTATTGTGCTATTAAAAATGTTAGTGGACTCTTATAAGTCGATCAGTGTTCAAATACTTGTAAATAGAAACAATTATTACTTACAATTTTTGTGTACTTATAACGTTCACTTGAAAAGATACTGTAGCATATTTCTGTGTTTCACAGTTGCTTTTTACTTTCTTTCATTTGTTTCCTATTGTTTTGCTTTTATTTTCAGTGATGGTGTTTCTGTGTTAGTAGTCTGTCTGACACACAATGTTCCAAGGAACTCAAAACACTTGTGTTAAAAGTGAAAAAAAGGAGAGATGGGGTGGGAGGGGAGATTGGTTATAGAAAAGAAAAAAAAAAAACAACAAAACTTTCTATGTAGTAGTAACTGATGCCAGCATTCAGGTAGAATTTTTTTTCTTTTCCCTAATTTTTTTTTACGTTAAGAAATGATAGGACTTGTGTAAGGGCTTAAAAATTTAGATTTATTTATTTTTAAAATTCCACTATGTTTCATAAAACAGGGAAATCGCACAACAAAAGAAAAATATTTATATTTGTGGTCATAGGTGAAAGGGAAAGCTGTTCATTTGGAATCCTTGACCAAATTAGCTGCAATCTCTCATTTAATTAATGATAGCTGATATTGATCTCAGATGGAATATATAGAGGAAATTCTACAGGAGCAAAATACAATAACAATGTTTTCCCAATTAAGCAGGTGTGTGTCTATACCTAAGACAGTTTGTATTGCTGAAAAAGCAGCATTTGTGTTGATCTTCATCTGCTTTAATGTTGTAGTAACACAAGTGTTTTTAGACCATAGCCACAGAATATTTAATGTGTTGTGCCTTCATGATGTAACAGAGCATTCTCCTGGTAGGCTAGTTGGGGGAACTAAAGGGTTAAATCTCTAATTATTGATGTTTAACTGTTTGTTATTATAGTTGGTCAATGCCTGGCAGGTACCAGAATCATGTCACTTCAGTCAAACCAGTAGAGTGACTCCTAATGTTAAGATCTAAGTTGCACGCAAAGCAAATCCAAATCCAAACATTTTTAGATGGTTTTTGTTAAGGCATGGCAGATGATTTACACAAGCAAATAGCATGCAAAAAAAGAAAAAAAAAAAAGAAAAAAAAAAGTCCTTACAGAAAAAAAGAATTACTTATGCCACAGTGCAACATCAGTTTTAAAGTAACAAACTTAGCTAATCTGAAGGTGATTTTATTCTTACCAAAAACACAAGCTTTTTTTTTCTTCCTTATTCTTTTGTATATAGCAGTTCACTTTTTTAAAACTTTTTTTTTTTTTTTCCCTCCACAGTATAAAAGACATAAAAATAGGTTAGGGGTGCATTGCTTATTGCAGTACTTATGTCAGTTTGTGAGGGGTGTTTGATGACTTTGACAGAATAAATATCTAACCAGTTATCCTTGTTACTGCTTTGCCAGTTCAACGTTATTTAGTTATTCAGCTCTTGCAATAAATGTTCTGAATTCCTGATTGTGTTGTGTTAGTTCTTGGGCAGATGCCTAAGGGACTTTATTCCTGTTAATTTATCTTTCTTTCTGCTGTTATTGGTTGGTTTGTTTCTTTGTTTCATTCTGAATTTCCAGTTATTTTTCTAAGCATATCATGCTCCATTTGGTTCATATATATATGTATGAGAACAGAACATACAACAAATGATAAATCCTGAGGGCCATATTCTGTCTTTCCTACGGTAAGTAGGAACTTATCAAAATTAGTTGTTTGAATTGAGTAAAGTGTTAATTACCAAGCACAAAGGTGAAAGAATCTAGCCCAGATTTGTTAGGCATACTTAAGCACATGTAATAAGCATCTTTGCATGAGTCTGTAATGGTACAGTGGTAGCACATAGTAAAATCAGCACTTAACCACACCTCGGTCTTTCTTTTGAGAGTAGAATAAAGTCATATAAAAAATAGAGTAAGTACTTTCTTACAAGGAAAATTTGTGTGGTTATATAATAACTTTTATTGCAGCACAGTTTAAAAAAAAAAAAAAAAGAAGAAAAAGCCCAACAACTTTGAAAAAAACATGTCAATAGAAGTAACCTATTTTTGAACATACTGAGTTCTAAACTAGGGGTGCCCTGAGTTCTATATTAAAACCAGAAATACAATAATTATTTGAAAACCTATATAGCACCAACAAGTTTAAATTATAAGTGCCTTTTTAAACAGAATATATTGGAAAAAAAAATCTATCATGGAGAGAAAGTAAGTGACATGACTATTACTACAGAAAGTAAACTATATTCTGTTCCAAAGTTCAATACTTTATGTTGCCATCAACCTGTGCAGGAGGAGCATAAACAAATATGATTCAAATTACCAGCAGGTGAAAATTTTCTCATCTTATTTTCTCAAATTCTATGTACTTTTAGATTCTTAAGGCCTTATTCCACTTTGGAATAATTCTTAAACAAAGATAGAAGAGAAGACAAGCAAGCAAACAAGCAAGCAGGAAGGAAGGAAGGAAGGAAAGAAAGAAAGAAAGAAATACCTGCAGCACTGAGAACTATATCTTAATCCCATTTAAACCAAAGCAATATTTTCCAGAGGTTTCCATGGAATCTGTATTTGACCCTAAAAATGTGTTCAGGAAGTGCCCGTTAATTCACAACCATTTGCCCTAATAATAATATGAGTACGGCCGTCTAAAACTCACAAATTAAGGGAAAAAATAAATGCAAAAAAATAAAAAAAGAAAAAATAATAAATCCTGACAGGAATTCAGTGATAGGTCAGATGAGGAGCTTTAAAAAAATTCTAAAAATCCCACTGCACAGAAAGAGAAGGCAGCTGAGTATTGGTGACTATTCAACTTTACTAGCTTTGAGGCTAAACATTACTTAAAATTCTTTGTAACCTGTCATGATATGGATGCTTCTCTGATGCCAGTTCTAGTCTTTTTCTTCATCTAGGAAGCCTGGTTGGCCTTTATTTATTTATTTCACAATGCACACAATTGAAGGACTGCTAAGAAGATAAACAAAAGGTTTCTTCAATAGTTCTTTATTTTTACTGTCAGTGACAAAGCCCTTTGTTCAAACAGAAAATGGAAAAAACATGCATAGATACAGTTATTTAGTCCTACTTATTCCTATGCTGTGCCAATTCTTGCTAAAGATAGAGCAGTCAGAACCTCTTTTCTAAGGAATTGTCTGAAAGCAGACAAAGAAATACATGGAGCAGAATTAAGGAGGACGCAGAAATATACATAAATTTTAAGAAATTTTATCAAATATATATAAAGAAAATTATATTCACATTACTTGCTTAAAAGTAGTTATTAAGTTTTAGCAAGTTATTAATGGGAATCATGTACAGAAACAATCTCAAGCAATTCAGTATGGAGTCAGCTAAATTCTAATGGAGAAACTCAGGAAGCTTTGGATATATACAAATGGCATAAAAGCAGGAGATGCATATCTGTGTGAGAGGAAAGAACAGGAGTGATAAAAACTGATGTAGCTGACAAAGAAATAGGGAAAAGAGGATCACAACATAGATCAGAATTGTAATCTTTTGAAGAAAGGGAGGCACTAGTAGCTTTAATAAAAGATAAAGACACAGAATCAGGGGACATGACAATAGGTGATGTCAGGGGATCCATGGGACTCATGACATGGCAAAAGGTATAGGGTTAGGGTCTAATAGCCTTAGGCAGTAGTGTCTGATACCTCAAAATAAGTTACAAAAGTATTCCTACTGGCATGAGAGCACAGCAGTAGTGCCATATCTAGTTCAGACAGAAGAACAAGTAGTTTGTGATGACTGACTTCCCATGACCACCAAAAATATTTACCTGATTTAGCTGATAAAACTTTCTTATGGCATGTATCCTTGCTATAAAGTAAAATAAGCAGCAAGAGTTCTCTACAGCATGTGTGCTCATGTGTGCCAATTCAGACAGCAAAAGCAACTGAGTACTCATGGCATGATCTCTGAATGCTGAGTTCTTTCCTGTTTAATACACCTCTACAGCAGAACAGTGTTCCTAAGTGGTGACTTTATTTAATTCATATGCTTGCAGACCTTGCTGCTGTGAGGAAAAGCTTCAAAATGGAAACCAATTCTGGAGAAGAGCAAAGCGTTTTAGTATACAGAAAATATGATACAGTATCAGTCAGAGGTGTGAATCAGCTCGATATAACATAAACAGTTAACCTCTAACTCAATTAATATTAGTTTTATTAACTTTCACTGGTGATCACCTTAGTGGACACATCCATGGAATATAATTACCCCGTAACCCAAAACCGCCTTTGACTTTCCTCTTGTTCCAAAAAACATCTTATTGGTAGATGCTTCATTGTAAAATTATGAGATATTCTTTTTTGAGTGGATTGATTTTTTTTTTTTTCAGTTTGACTTCTCTGAAATATAGTACTTTATATAAAGCAGCTGCTTATATTATAAACTGCTTTTCTTGTGAGACCCCATTTTATGCCAGTTAAGCATAGTAAGATTGTAACACAGATATCCAGAATCCGATGCTTCAGGCTTTATTGATCCACTTAAAAAGCAAAATATCAGGACCTGTCCTCCTAATTAGTAACAGAAATAGCAAGTCCTTTAGTATGCAGTGGACTAGCAAATGCTTGAGAAGAAGAAAATTTATAATTTCCAGGTTTTTAAAATGCAATGTAGTTTATTTATAAACTGAAATTAATGCTAATAAATGCAGAATTCAAAGCTCTTTTTTAAAAATTTTTATTTTTTTAAAAACTGATATAGACACATCACTTCCCTGGACAGTAATAGAACCTATGTGCTGATATGTATCCTCATCCTGCCAAATACTGTGCAGCTCTTTTGAGACACTGAGTGCATTTAATTTCTTTAGAACACAGCAGTAAGCATCCTCTTGAAGGAGAAGCTTAGCATTTCACAGGACTGGATCCACAATGAGAAGAATATAACTGACATACATGTCATATGCTAAGTTTTGAAGCAAGAATGCTTTCTCTAAATGTAGCATCTCATTGCTCTAACTGCAGCTTTACGTTTATACTGCTACCTAAGTGTACAATAGAAAAAGTATGTCTTAAACTACCAGAAAGAATCTGAAATTCTCACTGTATATTATGAAAAGAAAGAACTGAAAGAAAATAATGTCCCTTATCTTCAAAAATAAGTTGTTTTTCTTTTTTTACCACAGCCATTCTTAAATCCACCTGTTGTGCCTAGGTATTGCAACACATTTTAATATTGCATGGCATGTAAATAGATACCTTAATTACTCATAATGATATGATTATATACACATATATATATAGATTATATATATATATATACTTAAATATTATCAGTCACATAATTACTCAGTATTATTTAATGGAATTTTGGGACTATGGATTTTGTTGTTTGATGTACTTTAAACTGTATGAAGCAGCATATTCTTAAGACTACCTTCACCAATGCTTTTGATTATTTATTCATTAAATAAAGTGCTTTCTTTTGCTTGTTATAATCCTGTTTGTACAACCATGTGATAATGTTAAAATGGGTAAGTACTGTACGGGAATTATAACTGTTCCTTTTCTTGTCTAAATATAAACCTATAACAATATTTATTAGTGATCTGAGTTTTAAAAATGTGTCTTTTTATGTGTTCACTATTTCCTTGCACATGGTCCAAATTTAAAAGAAAGATGAGATAACTTTTCTTCATGTAAATCTGAATGCCTCAATGGCTTTTAATTGTCTTTTTGCCTTTATTCACATGTGAAATTAGGATGGGATCTGTACTTTAAATCAGCGACAAAACAAATGCATAATATAGTAGTCAGGGTTTGCTTACCGCAGCTATCATAAGCGAACCTACCCTCCTCATTTCCCAGATAAAGATATATTAAGCCTCAGATAGGAGAGGGAAACTCTGCACTCAGAGGACAATATTTAGAACAGATGATTTAACAGAAGATGAGTCAGAAATCTTGTACGCTAAAGATTGGGTTTTTTTCATGTTTCACAGTCAACTTCCATCTTTATTTTGTAGTATGTGTGCGTCTTTGAGGAGCTCAAACGTTTATTGTTTTTGAAACTGGGAACTGTTTTTGGTAACCATTAGTTATATCAAAGTCAATGGGAATTTACCTGATTATTTCAAAAAGACGGTATTTCACCAGCATTTAAATGCATATTTGTTCAAAGGAATCTCATCTTATGCTTTCTTTTCACTCACTACAATATTCCATAGCAAGATCCTTTCCTTTCCTTTCCTTTCCTTTCCTTTCCTTTCCTTTCCTTTCCTTTCCTTTCCTTTCCTTTCCTTTCCTTTCCTTTCCTTTCCTTTCCTTTCCTTTCCTTTCCTTTCCTTTCCTTTCCTTTCCTTTCCTTTCCTTTCCTTTCCTTTCCTTTCCTTTCCTTCCCTTCCCTTCCCTTCCCTTCCCTTCCCGTTCCCCCACCTTATTGCCTTGAATGTTTTCTGGAGAGGTAAGTGCTGCAGTGCCATGAAATGGTAGATTGAACTTGAAACAGTTGAAGGTTCCCAGTGCCTGCCCAAATTGGACAGCTCTTTTAAGTCCCTTGGT
>NW_010304771.1:0-6519 GCF_000700745.2 Antrostomus carolinensis | reverse complement strand
TCCACAAGCCATTTCCTAAGGCTCCCTTCTACAATTTGCTTTTTCTCGCATCGCTTGAGAACCCATCTGTACTCATCAAAGATTTCAACATTAAGCTGAATCTGTTGCTATGTTATAGTTACCTGTACCACTTCCTTCCTAGAATATAGAGAAGCATTTTTTTCTATTTCTTTTCACGTAGCGACTTGAAAGTGGGATCTGTGTGGTCCTGCAGCTATGCAGACATTTTTGACATCTTGCCACATGGATAGTAATAGAAAAGAAGGCTGTTGACTGCATTGCTTTCACAATGGAGAACAAGGAGAGAGAGTGAAGCAGAAAGATGGGAGAGGGAGGGGAGAGCAGAAGGCCATACGTGTTACTCATATGTTAGGGAAGATGTAAAATACAGCAGTAATGGAAAGAGTAAGTTTAAATATTAGTAAACTTAAAAAATGTGTCCTAGGTCTACATATCTCTACAACATGTTAAGATACAAGGCTGCTACCTGAATAGATTTGTGTACACACAGCACATTTAACACTATCTTCTTGTGAAAAAGAGGTACTCAGAATAATGGCAAGGCTGTACCATATTTCTGCTGAATTTCTTTCATTTCATTTTCACATTCTTTCTAAGAAATGCTGAATTTTTTTGAGACATTTCTGACTACCACATGTATATGGAGACCAGAAGCAATACTGCATGATTTCAGTAACTGAGCACTGAGTTTGAGTAATATTTTTTTAATATCAAATGCTTATAAAATCATTAGCTATGGATAACTTACAAATAATCCATTGGCACAAATGAATAAGAATTTATCTGTTACCAATTTGCAAAGAGAAAAAAAAAAAAAAAGAAAACAAAAAAAAAAACAAACCAGTACACAAAGTATTACACTCCTGAGAAACAATTCAGACACTTTTACTTCCCATCCCCCTGCAAAAGGACGCAGCTGATACAGGTTTAATACCATAGTGATCAGGGGATTTATTTTTCACATGCAACATTCTGCAGAAAACTCTGGGTTGTGAAGATCACACAGAATCACAGAACCACAGAATCACAGAATGTTAGGGATTGGAAGGGACCTCCAAAGATCATCTAGTCCAATCCCCCTGCCGGAGCAGGAACCTAAATGAGATCACATAGAAATGCGTTCAGGAGGGTCCTGAATGTCTCCAGAGAAGGAGACTCCACAACCTCCCTGGGCAGCCTGTTCCAGTGCTCCATCACCCTCACTGTAAAGAAGTTTCTTCTGAAGTTTAAGCGGAACCTCCTGTGTTCCAGCTTACATCCATTGCACTTTGTCCTATCATTGGACATCACTGAGAAGAGCCTGACTCCATCCTCCTGACATTCACCCTTTACATATTTATAAACATTAATTAGGTCTCCCCTCAGTCTCTTCTTCTCCCCCTCTACTCCGCTCTTGTAAGGCTCAACCTGGAATACTGTGTCCAGTTCTGGAGCCCCCATCACAAGAGAGACATGGAGCAGCTAGAACAAGTCTAGAGGAGAGCCACCAGGATGATCCAAGGGCTGGAGCACCTCTCCTATGAGGACAGGCTGAAAGCGTTGGGGCTGTTCAGCCTGGAGAAGAGAAGGCTCCTTCTCTTCTCCAGTACCTGAAGGGGGTACCACCTGGTCTAGTGGAAGGTGTCCCTGGTGATAGCAGGCGGGTTGGAACTAGACGATCTTTAAGGTCCCTTCCAACCCAAACCATTCTATGATTCTAAAGAGACCCAGCTCCCTCAGCCTTTCCTCATAAGGGAGATGCTCCACTCCCTTAATCATCTTCGTGGCTCTGCACTGGACTCTCTCAAGCAGTTCCCTGTCCTTCTTGAACTGTGGGGCCCAGAACTGGACACAATATTCCAGATGTGGCCTCACCAGGGCAGAGTAGAGGGGGAGGAGAACCTCTTTCAACCTACTAACCACACCCCTTCTAATGCACCCCAGGATGCCATTGGCCTTCCTGGCCACAAGGACACATTGCTGGTTCAAATGTTCGTATTTTCATCTGATATTTAAATTAATTGAAGAACTTCAGTCACATAAAACCAAAAATCCAATATCATATTAATAGAAAAAATAATTACTTACTTTTTTATATTCCAAGTCACTATTTTATCATTGTGTAACAAGCTTTATACCCTTCTTAGTACTAGGTAAGGAGATTCTTTAGAGTATTCTTCAGATTTATATATATTACTTTGGGGTTTTTTTATAATGGAGTCTTATAGTTTGTTTTATTTTTGGGGAGAGAAAGTTTGAATTCTGTTTACAATGTCAGAACTTTTTATATTTTTTTTTTTAGAATTTTTTTCAGGAGTATTATTTACCACAGGGAATGACATAGGCCTTTGCTTTTACTGCATGATCCTGTACTCATAGGAGACATAAGCTGTCTTCAATAAGAAGTTGCTTCTACATTATTGATAAAGATCATGCATAATTACTGTCCACCTTGTGGTGTTAAGCACCCAAGAGAAAAACAAAAAAGAAAAAGAGACAACCACATAAATATAATTGTTTTATTCACATAAAAAACGTGTACTGTGTTTTGAAAGCAAAATTTACAGTGGTCTATTAATTCAGACAGAGCTACCTACTTACAGATGCTGACTGATTCAGCATCACACTGTTGGTTTCCTTTTGGAAAGTTATGAACAGTTATGCCTCATAGTGGGTCATTCTGACAATGATTTGAAATATGAGGAGCCTCTAGACATATGGATTTGAGGGATAGAAAATCTTAAGCAGGTCTCTGGCTTCTTAGTTTTAGATGCATACTGGAGCAAACTAACTAAAAAAAATAACCCTAAGTTCTCTAAATTGTAAACATCTATGTTTGAAGAACACCAGAAAGAAACCTATTCCAAAATTTAGGTATACTGGCTCTCTGCTTTATGGAGAAACAGAGTGCAGAACCTATTCCGAAATTTGCATCTGACAGCTGTCCCTGGATACTTTACCATATCAAACTACCCATCACTAGTATTGAAAATATAAAAACCTATGAGCAGAACAACAGTGAAAGAGAGATCGAAGCTAATATGTACACCATCGGTTTGGGCTTTTTTTGTTTGGTTGGTTGGGTTTTGTTTTTTTTTTAAAGAGGAAAGCAAGCAAATTTTTTGGAAGGATGAGGGAAAGATGTGTTCAAGATTTTTAGATATTTTTTTCTTTGTAAGACATGTAGCTGCAGGGAAGTATATAGCTAATATCACATTTTGTTTGGATGCCATACTACGTATAGTTCAATTACCATACTAAAGGCTAAACTCAATAAAATTAAAAGCAAGAATTCTACACAAATATGCATTCAGTTATATATGGTTCTTGTATTGAAAGTACAAAGAAATTGAGTTTCTCTGCATTTTTAGAATATCAAATGCATGATTACTGTTTATAATAAGCTTGCAGTCACAGACTCTGTAATTCTTTAGTCCTGAACAATTGCATAATTACTAATTCAACTACATTTGCACTGGGACTAGACATGGATGATTTCAAAAGGAATACTACTGATTTAATGAGGTCTCAGTTTGTACATTTCCAAAATTACAGAAATTCTGTTTAACACCCATTGATGCTTTTGGGTATTTAAACCAATAAATCAACCAACTGCAACCAACAGAAGCATTAAAAAATGAAAACAAACAGAAATGAGAATGAAATTACATTTTTCACGATATGCAGCAACAAAAACATTATTTCCTGATTAGTTTCCAACAGTCTGGCTGCCTTTACTCTGGACTGGTTGCTACTGAATCTATTGAATACCTAAAGCTGCCATTTGTGACAGTGTTTTTGTATTTTGAATGTTTGTGGCTTTGTGTTTATGCTAGAATAAACATGACAATAGGCCATGGACACAGAGGAGCTATTCTGAATTCATTGCCCTTCTCTTCCATTTACCACCTCATTTTTTTGTGTGATAGGTAGTAGCTGATTGGATCCTGAGGTTGTGGAGCTGGTATTTCGCCCAAAGTAAATAGTTGGCAGTTAAGTCTAGAGAGGAATTTGTAAAACTTTGTGAAACTGCACTTTTTTCTTGAAGGTGTCTTTATTCTGCAAAGGTCCCTGTATTAAAAACTTCCTTTGATTTCAATGGGAGATGGATTAGCTTAAGCAGCAGTTTTTATGTCAGCGGTCATTACACCAAATAAGGATGAAAGGATATGTCAATCAGACATTGTAAAATCCTTAAACTCATATGCCCTTAAGTAATCCTGCTGTGTAAATGGCAATTACTTTACCTAGAGGAGTAAAGGGGAACAATAATCTTAACATAGAAAGATTCAGACTGCCTAAATTATAGCATGTAGTTGCAGATCTACCACACAGTACCCAAATGTAGATCAGCACTGCCTTTTCCCATCTGCACTAAAACTAATGGTTGAACTCCATCAGTTTTAATGTTTTTAAATGCTTACAGAATAGGCTCTGCATATGTTCATAGCTTCCTCACATGTTTTTATCCATCAAGCTGCTCATAGACTTAGACAAATGCTAGCTTCATCAATATGTTCACTGCCTAAAATCATTAAGATTCTTATCCTCAAAACAGAACATTTGAGCCTGAACTGCAAGTGAATGGAGACATCTTTGTCTCTTCCTAAGAAGAGTAGGGAAAGAACTGCAAAGAAGAAATATTCAGTCCAGTCCTATGGAGCAGGTGAACTGCTGTGTATGTGCTGTAAGTCAAGCTCTTTCCCAGAACTCTGTGAGGTTGCTTGGTCACCCAGCAATGCAGCCTTGCTGGAAGGAGGTAGAATTATTACGGTAGTTTTAATTCAAGATTAGAAGGGAGGTGGTAATAGGATGGGAGGATTTCACTTATAGAAGTATTCCTTGACTTCAACACTGGCCTCAAAGCTCATGAGTTTCTCTGCAGTCTGAGGAAGCCAGGATGTCTTACACGTAAAAATGCTTCAATGCAACAGCTGCCAGCTAGGGTAATGGCCATCCTGATACATCTAAATAATCACTTTTCTAACCTCTCTGAATTGTAACTTGTCTCTCTTCTTTTGTCTATGAGCAGTAGCTCCTCATTTCCTTGTCCAAACTTTGCCTTGTCTTACTGTAGAGCCCCACACAAGTTCCTTTCTAGTCAATCACATTAGCCACATGTTGCTAGACTCAACCTCAAATTTCCATTAAAACCTACTGTTATTTGTAAGCAATCTCCACCTAATCTGTGCCTATTCTGTGACAGTCAACTCCACTTCCTGCAAACCACATATTCTGTTTGTTAAGGTCCTTAAAATATCACTATAAGTCAGATATCAGGATAGGGATGCATGGTTGCAGACTGGGTAACAACAGAACCTGAATGTCTCCTCGAAGGTTTTTTTTTGGACAGTCTTGATTGGTACTCACAGTCCAGGCAGAACTGAAGTAATGAGTATGTAGCCAGTGAGAATATACTATGAATACATCTAGAAGTTGAATGTTAATTGTAATATATATGAGAGGGATAAATTGTAGATCTTTATGTTTTCTAAATCCCAATGTCTAACTGCAGACAATTTCTGATGATAGATATTAAATTTTTTAGTGTGTATATGTGAATTTGGGGAAGAAGCAGTTATAGCTCTGATAAGTGGTAAGACATTTACTTTTAGTCAGATGAGCCACACTTACTGCAACTATTACTTTGAAAGAAAAATAAGATGGAGATTTTCTTTGATTTTTTTTTTATTTTTTTTTTTTTTTTAGTCATGGGACAAATGCTTTCCCTATGTGTTTACCAAACTCTGATAATTAATTTCACAATGAGAATTTCAAAGAAAAAAAAATATAAATGAATGAATGAACGAATGAATGAATGAATTAAATATCATTTAAAAGGACAATATATTAATTCCTGTACTGGCTAATTTGAGTTGGCTATTATTAAAATGCCAGAGAAGCATTTTATTTTACTTATTAGATTAAAGAGTTTTATTGAAAATCCAGAATGGAATTGTGCACGTACATAAATATATAATTTATTTCCAGGAATTCAGAGATATTGAAAACATGATCTCTAATCTATGGAAGTTAATTAAGCCTTTTCTGTCATCACTTAGCTATCAAAATAATTTTGTGAACTAATTCATTAGTTTGACTATTTACAGATAAAGTTGAAACTAGTTTTCTTAAATAAAAGTGAGGCTTTGATATTGTTATATAAATATTTCAATTCTGTTGCTTGAACTGCAGTTAATGTAGACACTTAAGACTGAATTCCACATTAGGGATCACAGACCCTGGAGGTAAGAGAGAAAGTCTGGAGAAAGACTTTTCCTTGGTTGATGAGGATAGTGTTAGAGATCGTTTAGGCAAACTTGACACCCACAAATCCATGGGCCCTGATGGGATGCAACCCTTGAGTGTTGAGAGAGCTGGCAGATGTTATTGCTAAGCCACCATCTGTTATCTTTGAATGATCCTGGAGAATAGGAGAGGTGCCTGAGGACTGGAAAAAAGCCATTGTCACTTTAGTCTTCAAAAAAGGCAAGAAGAAGGACCCAGGAAACTACAGGC
>NW_010304770.1:15759-48879 GCF_000700745.2 Antrostomus carolinensis | reverse complement strand
GTGCTTGGGGTTGCCTCGACCCAGATGCATGGCCGTCCCCGGGCGGAGGAGGCGTGTTTGATGTTTTCCACACCCATGTAATTATGAATTTGGGAATAAAAGGCAGAACTCAAAACACCCGTAACTTCCACTGTTCTTGAGCTGCACAGAATCTCTGGTAACAGCGAGGCTCCAAGGCCAGACACGGCTATCTCCAGAAGGGCTTGGGTGCTGCTTTTCTCACTTGGAATGTCACTGAGTTACAGTGCAATTATAATGCAGTTTGCAAAGAACTGCCTATAGTGCTGGTCTGCTTATGCCAGACTGGGGAAAAAGAAGTGTGATCCTTCATCAGCTACCAAGAGACATTCTGCCTAGAGACTGCACGTTCCCTCAGCACCCAGGATACTTGTTTTACAGAGGAAGACACAGTTTTGTGGTATGAACACACTACAGCTGCATCCCCTCTTAGATTATTTTGCTGTTACATTGCTAATTTTTCATTAGTAAAGCACTACCTGAAAAACAGATGCACTTACAAACAAAGAATTGCAAGATTCCAAAACTCGGAATGCTGACTCAACCAAGGCATAGCAAGCCCTGCTGCTCCAGGGGGCTTATAACCCTCTTCTGAAGATACAAACCGCCTCCTTCGCCGAGTCTGTGTGGGGAAGTGACAGAGCCTTATCCGGCAAATTGACAATAACATTGAGAACATACTGGGGACAAACCCGCAGAGGAAATGAGCAGGCCCTGACAGACCACCAGGAAATGGCCGCCTTTTCCCTGTGTAATATGCAGGATTATCTTAGGGGCAGTCTGTCAGGATGATGCTGTCACTCCTGTAAGGCTGTAACACAGGCTACCCGGCATTTTGCAACATGATTGTATTTTTTCCACTCTTAAATCTGAGTAAGGATTACCTTGGTGTGTTATATCCTTGTTGATACTTCTGCTTAATTCTCAAGAAACTCTGGAAGAACAAACCAACCAAATAAGAAATAAATAATATCACATAAATTCATCTTGAATTACTTTATTTTTCACAATAATAAAAAATAAATTAGTCATAAACAAAAATAGTTAACATTTTTTCATCAAAGAGAAAATGTATACAATATGAAAAGGATGCTGTACAGTTCTGGTTCAGGTGCACTGCCATGGATACATATTCCTGAACGAGTCAGAAAGCAATTTGCCTATACTCTCCCCCTTTAATTCAGTCAAGGAACTGGCTAATCAGAAAGTTTAGAAAATTGTATTATGGATTTACAGTATGACATATATACAAAAATATATATGTAATACCTGTGCTATAAAATTCCCTAAAAAGCTGAGTTAGTATAATGAAAGAGCTGGACAAAATTTGAATGGTATATGTAAATAAATACATATTAGGTCCCTTTTAATAAAAAATCTGCCTATTCTATATATTTGAAATATTTTGGTGCAGTGGCTTGTTCTATAGACACAGCTCAGAATTACGTATTTCCCATAGACATCTTGTATTTACAAATAACAACAAAATAAGTTATAATAAAGTATATCCTTCTGCCAAAATCAATTATGAGGGTCAAGTAGACAATTTTATGGATATTTTAAAAGTTAGGGTTTTCTTTTGTCTCCAGCCCTTCCTGATCTTCTACGTAGATCCTGAGTGACTACAATGGGGCTTCAACAAGCTCATGTGTACCCAGCCCCTGCCAAGGCCACTGGTCTCAAGAGACCCAAACACAGCATGGACAAAACAGTTCACGACAAGCAGCAGTGACAGACTGTCACTGGAAGGTCAATGATTTCTCAGAATTAAGCTCCTCTCCAGATATAGTGGTAGTTATCTATAACCAATTGTAGTAAATGGGGATACATAGAAGACTGGTTTCAAAAAACTGAGAAGCAGAGCGCTGAGTTCAGTTCTGATGTGAGTTCTCTTAAATAGGATTTTCTCCCTTTCACCAGATCTGAATTTCACTCATGCTACTGAGATATTATAATGATTACAAGTTTGCTTTAAAATACACTGAAAATGCTTAGAGGATGATTTTTCATTTCTGATATAGAAATAATTCTCTTACTCCATTTTCTAAACAACAGCTAATGTCTCTCCCACAAACATATTCTGTAAGCTTAGGAATAAAGGAAGTTTACTTTCAGTGCTCCAAATCTCATGTTTTGTGTTCCAATTACAGACATGCATATAAATTATCTGCCCAACACACATAACAGCTCTTAAAGAAGTCAGGGACACTAAGTGTAAGTCTCAAGAAAACCAAGTAGACACAGTTTTTCCTTTTTGAGTGTGAAAAGGATAACTCTCTTATGCAATAGATGTTACATGTGAGAATGAAGGGCCACTACATACTTCAAAAGCTGTGCAATCACAGGTTCATTGCACAGGAATTCAGTAGGAACTATGCATTTGAAACTAGGCAACATGAACACATACACAAAAAAAAAATATCACTGGACTGGCTATGAAGAGCTGTGAATATAGCTCTTTTAATAGCTGAGCTTATTTCTAACACAGATTCTTATCAACCAAATGGCCAGTTCAGGATTTTCAGTAATTCTGGCAAAATATAATATTAATATTGTCATCCAAAGGACAAAGGGATAGAAGTGAGGTAAGAGGAAGAGGAGAAAATTTGTGGGTGTAAAAGTGAGACAGGTCAGGATGAAGACAAAGAAAAGCAAAAGCCCTGGAAAGCACATTTTACTACTTGTGGTGGTATAGATTATAAAAAGTGGAAGCAAAGCATTTCCTTCAGGAAGGCACAACTTCCTCTTTACTTAGCCATAAGCTGTTGCCAGCACCTACCCCCTTCTTCCCTCAGTGGTGACCACTGGTGCCTTCTAGGACTCAGACATAAACAAAGTAGGAAGGTCCCAGCAATACTGCTGCCCTACATGGTCTTCTGCTCTACAAGTTTCATGTACTCGCTTGAGGCAGGCCTATACTGACCACTTTTATCAAGTCTGTGAACAAGTAACCGAAAATACGTCTTTGCATTAACATGTCATTAACTCAACATGCTCTGTTGTTTTTTTTTTTTCCCTGTATAAAAGGACCAAACTCTGAACTGCACCATATTGTCATAAAAGTAGGATCTAACCAACATTAATGTTAAACACTGCGTTATTGATACAGAAAGTTCTCCATTTGCTGAATTAGCGGGGAAAAAAAGAAAATAGATTATGTGTGTAATGAGGAAAACACTGTTTCTCTGTGCAAGGATACTGAGCTAGTCCTGCATCGAGGCAGTGGGCACACACTACAGCTGGACTTCAAGGCTAGCAGGCTTGCAAGAACACCCATGGGTCTCCTGCACTGCACTCACCAGCATTGACTGCCTGCTAGGAAGCCCTTCCCTAATTCAGAGCCCTCAGAGACACTAAAGCAAATATTAACCATCTTATTGCTGGCCAAGTCAGACACAGTGTCATTCCCACAGGAGAAACCCTCATGCTTCTACATCATCTTCTTCAGTTCTCTCAGCTAGCGAGAGGAAGGGAGAATTCCACGAATTCAGTGCTGCTAATTGAGTGCTCTCAAACTTAGCATGCAACTGCAATACACAGGCAATTCTACCTACATATGCTTGGATCTGACACTGTGCAGGAGCTAGCAAACCCTGATGGACCCTTGATAACTTGATAAACAACTACGCCAGCAGTCCTCAGTTCCAGAAGGAAAGTGCTTTGAGACACAGAGCCTGCTCTGGATGAAGCCAGTTTTGGCCAGCTGCACATTCTGCAAGACATGAAAGCTCTATGCTGATTTTACCCCTATAAACAGTTAGACTTTAAATCATAAATCAGTGATCTACAACAGTCCTCCTACACTTACTCTGGTCTTACGGGATTGTGTAGGGTAAAAGTCTTTAAGGCAAGGAAGTGTTTTTTTCTGACAATTCTGTGGGATTTTGACCAATGTTAAAATATCAGAGAAAGAAATTAAAGCATTCAAACTCAGAGGCCTGCATCGTTTCTTACTTATATTGGTTTTATACCTGCTTGAAGTCGACTGCATTCATTAAGGCCACCTCTGATTTACAATGAAAGTAAAATCGGGCCCTCTGCAGGCATCGCCCTAAATGGGCACGCTGCTCTATTAAAACAAACACTTGCTATAGCCACAATTTCAAAACTGAATATTGTGTGACGGTGGAATCTTAGCAGAGCACTTACTCTGTGTAGATAATATTAGTACATCAAAGTGCTGAAAAGAAGGGTTCATTAGTTCATCTTGCAGGAACAACTATTTTGATTATGCTGACACAAGAGAAGAGATGATAAATTATTAAGTTCAACATTCTGGCAGTTTCCTTATCATTAGATGTTTAATTAGGTGAAACAATCTTTTTTCTTTTATCTGGTACATCTGAAAACAGTCCCTTTATTATAAAAGTACAATTTCTATAATCAGAACTCACTGCTTGCAAGTCACAAACCTGTATACCTTAGGCATAACACAGGTTATATTGCTATGCGTATGTATATATTCTTTGTTTACTTTAGTGGCAGCTTAATGGAGCCTCCAAGATTATAATCTTTGTAAAGTAACCAAATGGCCATATGTTTCAGAGCAAAATAACGTATTTTATAAAAGACCAGAATTGCCTGTCTGTGTGCTGAGTCACTGACTGTGTCATAGCCAAAAGTGTGTGCAAGCAGATTATTTTCTATTAACTGATTGCAAACCTGATTACCTCTCTGCATTTCATTTGCCTTGTGGTTTTCAGAAAGCCTTTTTATGGAACAGATATTTCCCTCAAGCTGACAGAATACACTTCCTTGGGACAAAAGAGACAACAGCAAAAATTATATACTGTATGTCAAGATTTGCTGCAATGAGATATCCAGATGAAAATCTGTATTTACAAATACTGGATTCCAGAGTTGCTCATGCTGTGCCTTCTCCTTATCATTCTTTGGTGAAGAGTCTAAGGAATATAATATGATCACAAATCTGTAAATTATCTTCATGGATAAATCTTCAAAATCCAAGGGAATAGGACTGTGAAAGACTCATGAATTCAAATGAAAAGTTTTCTAATTAGCATTTCTGTTTTTAACAGCTTTATAGCAATTAATTACAGTGAAAAAGCCCAAATCAAGGTGTACAGAAACAGCCAATTACATTATTGGTTTATAGTCACAAAGAATAACTTCAAATTTTAGAGGAAACACTTCATTTCACTTGGCCACAGTCATAGTTCATCATGTCCAGAATTTATTTTTCATGAGTGACCAAATCAAAAAATCTCAGGGTTGTCTCAATCTAAGGCAGCTTTTAGACTGCTGGAATTCTACCTTCCTGTGGCTTCCAGCACACAAACTGATATGACTAGTACCACACCCAGCAACCTTTGTTTCCCAGTTCCCCATTCTCTTTTCTACATCCTCTCCACCACAGCAGTAAGAAGAAAAATCACAGAATCCCAGAATGTTGGGGATTGGAAGGGACCTTGAAAGATCATCTAGTCCAATCCCCCTGCCAGAGCAGGAACCTAAATGAGACTCCACAAGGAGTCCACTCCTAAAGGAGACTCCACAACCTCCCTGGGCAGCCTGTTCCAGGGCTCTGTCACCCTCACTGTAAAGAAGTTTCTTCTGGAGTTTAAGCGGAACCTCCTGTGTTCCAGCTCACACCCACTGCCCCTTGTCCTACCATTGGGCATCACTGAGAAGAGCCTGGCTCCATCCTCCTGACATTCACCCTTAACATATTTATAAACATTAATGAATACACAATCAGGCTCAAACATGGCTCTTCATCAGTAGCAGAACACCTTAATCACTGTTATACCACATCACTAGGAGTGACCTAACATAGATTATTAAAACTGTTTTTCAACTCAGAGTCTAACAGGCATCTTACAAATAAGTGCATAGTTGGGTATCATTAATTTACAAGCAGCATGCTGTAATAAAAATCTGAATAAGCAGAAGTGTTTATATTTTCCTTCAGCCTTACTTACACATTTGGAAGACCTCTCAGGTAAAGGCTAGATAATGTGCAGGTACTTTCATCTGCACTGCTTTTAGCAAGTCCCAAGGCTGAGTACAGTAACTGCAGAAATGAAAAATCACCATCTAAATTCAGGTCTAAGTCTGGAGCCATTCTTCAGTAGCAGAAAAGGAGTGATATGAATAGATCTGGGGGTGAAACACTGACTAAAAAAAAAGTATGTTGCAATAACTGATCAAAACCTGAAGAATGTCAATAGCTAAAATCTCCTTTTTACAGATACTCAGCTACTACACTCATACTGCTGCCTGATACCAAGAGTAACAGACTACTATAAAGCACAGAGGCCTGCATCCTTTGGTGGTTGTTTCAGAAACTGGTGACATATCCAGTCTAGGTCTGGACAAAGTACTTTGGTACGGCAGTTGTAAAGCAGTAGTGCAGAGACAAGACATTAGGCAAGATATCAGTTAATGGAAATAACTGCCCTACAGGAAAGAGACCCTGCCAATGGAAACAATCACTTTTTTATAGCAGCAAAGGCTCTTTACCTTTCTGGTAAATCTGTCTCACTGACAGCTGCAGTTGTTAAAGACTTAAAAGGCTAGACACTAGTGGCACTCCGGTAGGTAATGTATTTTAAAATCCATACAAAATTAGAAAAGTGTAACTTCAAGAGTTTATGAATTAAATATAAAGGCACTTTTTGGCAGTCAAGTGTATATATATATTTGCTGCCTGAGGACAGGAAGTTAGTTTAAAGTACAACTGAAAGAGCTTAACAGTGACTCTAATTTATTATGAATGGACTGAAGTAATTAAAAATATAAGTTAGAGTGCTAAGAAACTGATGATAAATGGGTCTTCAAGGGTCTAGTTCTCAGTGAAGTAATTTCTCTTACATGCATGTTTCATTGATTTAGTCATCTAATTTAAGGCAGTCCAAAATAAATACCAAGTAAGAGTAAGCACTCAGAAAATAATAAAGCAGCTGCATCCATACTGGTGAAATATATGATTCCGTGATCTTCAGTAATTGCCTGTGATTGATTCTGTTTTCATTAATTTCACAATACTAAGGCTGGTATGTTCTTTAAATAATTATCTGATGAGCAGGTGCAAAGAATAGTATCATTAAAAATTAATGCTTTAAAAAGATCATGGTTTTACAACAAACATTTTAAAAAGATAACTGCACAAGAACTGTAACTGAAAGGGTGTGAGATGTAACCATAGTCTTGATGTACTCATCAATATTAAAAACCATCTCTAAGAAGCAAAAAGCTGCTGTAGTCAAAACAGTAACACTGTTCAAGCTCCATCTGAAGACTGACATTGCTGCTTTGAGTAGAAGAGTATTTGTTATCTACGTCCTAGAAACCCTGATTGTCTGTTTGCCACACGTGTACAGGATGCACAACAGGCTGTTTTGTAATAGGTGTAGACACAGAGCCGGGCCTGGACCACCACATTGCAATTGTAGTATTTATCTTTGCAGTTCTCATCTGTGGAGAAAAAGGAAGAGAGAAAAAAACTGAAGAAAACAGTATGAGAGCAACAAATAATCAACTTCCATTCTTTTTACCATGTAAAATCCCTTGGACCTGTATTCAAATGTTCATTGTCAGGTTAAAATAGGCTACCTATGCAAATAAGTTAAGTTATTCAAGATTTTATACATTTATTATGAAGATACATAAAACCATGGAAGAAATGTACCTATCCCCATTTATACTGTTGTGGCTTTTTTTTTTTTGGGGGGGGGGGTTGTTTTTGTTTTGGTTTTTTTTTTAAACACAAAATTTGTCTTGAATAAAGATGATAGAAAAGTTTCTAGTATCCTTCACTTTGGTACCTGTCTACTTCATTTTTAGATTCATAGGTACTAATCTCTTGTAGCAGTGCACATATGGCACCAGAACTCACAACTGTTATTTTCAAGTACTGACAAATCCAAGTACTGAAAAATAGTAAACCATCTCCCTCCCTCCAAATATTACAAATGGTTTAAAATAACTAGATTAAAAAAGACAAAAGTTGGTGTTCTTAACATTCCCCATTTTTCTAAGCTGTTAGAATGTGGTCTGCTCACGTGTTGAAGTTTTCCTTTACAACCAACAGGGTTAGAAATATTTTTTAAGTGACGAAGATTTTCATATGATCATATATGTGAACACAGAAACTAAGGTGTTAAGAAAAAGACTGAATGACAACACACTAATAGCAGATAAAATGAGCAATTCTGTACAAACCTGTTTCAAATAAATAACAACACAAATACAATAAAAAAATTTCATAGTAATGGTATACCAGATTTTTAATATAGTTATCTTAAATTGTGTTGAAGAATATTTCTCATCTGAAAATTGTTGTAGAGCATCAATTTAAAAATGTTTCTAAATACTTGCATCTTCCTTTCTCTGATCATTCTCATAACTATTAAAATCAAATCTGTATGAGATGAATTACTAATTTCACTGCCAAATTATGTGTATATTTACTATATGTAAAATAAAATGGCTTAATTGCCCTTAATGTCTTAGTTTAATGTTGTTGGTTCTTATAGAACCTGTTACCAAATTCAGTATACCATACATGATCCTTTTTTTTTGTTTTAAAGACTCTGCCAAGAGAAACATTTGAGAATGCAAACAGGCTGCACAATAACACCTTATTATGTACCATTTTCACAGAAGTAGATTTCTCACATTCTCAGCAACTTTAAAAGTAAACCAGTTTCTCACATGTTACAAGGAAAACATTTTTAATCAGAAATTAAAACCTATTTCTACACCACAGGAAAGAGCTGTATTTTTTGTAAAAATAAAACCCTGAACTTGATAAAGAAAATATACTCTAAAACCTCTGCAAGATTATTAAATATTTTCTCCACTAGATGGAGTTCCATAGTTAAAACAGAAGTTTCGTATTCCTTACCTATTTCAGGGATACAATCTTGTGTGTTGCATGGTTCCTTTTCTTCAGGTTTAAGCTGTGGATCACAGTGACTGCTGGCTGTCATGTCATCTGATAGACATCGTACCTCTCGAACACGAAATCCTCCTTCACAGGATTTGGAACACTGAAACACAAAAGCTGAAGTTCATGAAGACCATATGAGATACGCAAATACAGAAAGAAAAAAATGGGAACCTTGAAGCCAGACCCAGGTATTGTGGTAGCCTTTTATGAACTTTACCATTTCTGTTGGTTTTTGTTTTCTATGAAGTCCTTAACGTACAGGTGCAATTTTGGTTTTGACAAGGGCAACAACTGGACAAGTAAACATGATAGACACTGTGCAACTGAAAGCACGCTAGATATTTCCCTTTTTGAATTTATTAGTTAGCTTCTTACTTATCTAATTAGTCTTGTTCTTCTCTGCTTCTTTATACGTATCTCCCAAACCTACTCTTTCCACAGTCTTCACATTTCTTACTTTTACAAACTTCCTGCATTGAACTTTACTACTTGACTACGCTGCCCTTCACGGCCCTTCTGTCTCCATTTATATACAGTCAGGAATAATTTTAATTGCCTTTTTTCTAGCACTCAATTATTTTTCACTTCTTCCAGCACACTTTTTCTAAGTATTACTGGCTTCTTTGAATTTCTAAAGAAAATATTTCTATGTTCCTTCAAAGTCTCTTATGAAGCCATAGACTTTTGTACTTGCTCGTCACGGTATTTTTAAAGCCAATTATTACACATTTCTGCTGATACTGAACCAAATCCCCTGTTGACTTCAAGTATTTTGCCTGAGTGAGGTCTTTGAGATTTGGCTCACTGTCCAGTTTGACTTAAATGCTCACCAACTTAATTAAATCTGGGTCATTTATAATGATTAAAACCTTAATAGCCCCAAACTAGTAAGAATGTTTTCTTTCTGACTTTTTTTGGCATAATTATTTCTTTTCCTAACATTGCAAAAACAATGTAGCACTATCATAAAATCAGATGTTGTAGCAAACTAACTAAAATATTCTCAGTAATATATTCTTAAATTGCTCTTTCATCTTTAAGTACAACCTTTCCCCACTTTAGAAAAGACATAGCCCTGTGGCAACAGTAATACAACACTTGTGGAGTTTTTTAATATAATTACTCTTGTTATCTATCTGTATAGAATATTGTAATTATCCCGCATCCAACAATAACAACTTCACTTCAGGTTTGAGAGACCTTAAGCACTTAAAATGGAACCAAGACAGAATTACATACAACACACTATACAGAAAACGCAGTATTTTGTGTAAGCCAGCCATTTAATCTCCATGACTGAGAGGCCATGCCATTTATCCTAGGTTGTATAAAAGGTCTGCTGAAGATATGAACTGGACAATTTCAAAACCTAGTACAGGGGCTTAGAACAAGCTATTCTGCTCACAGCTAACCCCATAATCCTTTCTCTTCAGGTTCAAGAGTAAGAAACACCACATGCTCTGTTGATAACAGTAACAATATCAGAAGAAGAATTGAAAAACATTTAGCATATAATCTTATAAAACCTCAGCTAGCATACATATTTGTTCCTACAGTGAAGAAGGTCAAAAAGGCTTAGACCTTTAAGGATTTTTAGAGACCACTTCTCAGGAGTAGGCACTTAAACAGTAACTAGGGATCTCTAAATATCTATCAGATTCTGAGTTTTAGCACCTTGCTTCTTCTGTGCCTGCCAAAGACAGCATATATTTTCCTTTCAAAACAAATCTATCTGCTGCATCCTATTGATGTAGATGTTGGATCTTTTGTGGCATAACACCTGCAGGTTCACATTTGAAAATGGGTTTGCTAAGGGGAAGTTATTTAATCTAAACTAACAGCTCAGTAAAGAATCCAAGGAATTTACAGCAACATCAAAGAAGATACTTCGATCTCCACGCCTTTACTATGAGCCTAACTTGGAAGTTGTTTTCAAATAAACATCTGTACCTGCAATTAAGGAAGAAAAATTAGGCTTCCCTTCAGCTGATTTCTTTTGTCAAAACCATTCTACTTTCTTTTCTGCTTTCTGGTCCTACCAGTAGGCCAGTCAAATAATTAAGCATTTAGTAAAAGGGAAAACCAAAATAATTTCTGTCTTGTGTCATGTGGATAAGGTACTTCCCACGTTTCCTGACTAAGGGAACTCAAACTGAAGGCATCTGAGGTGCTTTCACATTTCCGAGCTGTCATTCTGTATTTCAGTTAAGGCTCAAGGAAGGGTGCAAGTTACTGCATTCGATATGGTATCATCTAAGTAGTTTTCACACCATTTTTCATTCTAAGATGACAATGGAATTTCTGATTTTCATTTAGGAGAAAAATGTTGATTTTTTGTAAAAAAAACAGTAAGTTCCGTCAGGTATAGGAAATGATGGAAAGACAGATGAAACCAAAGCATTTTGTGCCACTGGTGAATGTAGCTGGTCCACTTCCAGGGGAAACTGGAGATACATGAAGCTCTACAGTAAGTTTTCTCTCAGTAACGTTCTAAGTATTACAGTGAAGAGTTTACAGTAAAATATTATGGAAAAAATTACTTTAAAAACTGAGTACATTCCTCATTCTTTATTAAATGCTCCTTAATTTTAATGAAACTAGAGGTCTGAAAAGACCTTCTAGAGGGCACTACATAGTCTCACTAAGGGGCAAACCAACTTTATCAAACACGAAGATTCTTGAAAGAAGAGATCAGAGATGAAAAGACAACTATGTAGTGACTCCTAACTTTCCTAAACTCCACTGGGTACTAAAGAGCATGCTTTCTTTTTAGTATCATTCCTGTGCAAGATTAAGTCAATTTCATTATCAACATTTTTATCCAAATGGTGTTCCCTTTCAATATACATGGAAAAAGATATAGAAACACATGATAGACTTACTGTGCTCCATTCTGTATGAAACCACTTAGATCCACATGGTTTGAGGTAGCAGGATTGCTGGCTGGGAGGTTTTTCCAAATATGAACATTCATAGGGATTCAAAACATCAAAATTACCTTCAGCTTTCCTAACACAAATGACTTCTCTCTGTTGAGTTCCACTGCCACATTCAGTAGAGCACTGTATTAGAGAACAAAAAAAAAAGTGGTGGAATTTGTTATTTTACTTATGTCCTTCAACTTGTTTCCAAAGTAACATGTTTCTGCACATTGTTTCTGAAATAAAACAACACACACACATATAGTTGCATTTTAAATTAATATTCAAACAGGAAAATTTGTAAAGTTTTGCTTATTTCCTACTCTTGGACACATACCTAGACAGTAACATCCAAAATCCATTTCTTTATTTTTATATATTCTTTCCTCAGTAAAATGAACTTAACTGTATCTTTCCTTCCATCACTAGTGTATGTAAAACTTGAAGAGAAAGGGAAAAGGTAAAGTATTCCTCAAGTTCTTGCGGTAGGGTTTTTATCTCTCAGAACCAGAATAGCAGACTAGAGGTTATTATTATTTGTATGTAGTACCAACATAGTAGCCATCAGTCCCAGTAAGGACCCAGGACAAGAAAATTTTGAAGGACTTGGTATTACATATTTAATTTTTAATTTAAAATGTGAATTTTTATTGTAGATGGTACCACAGACTGAAAAAATATTTCTATATTATTTTTATGAAGAAGATGACATATGACTGTAAATGTCTTTTTGGAGAAATCTAAAAGTATAGTTTTGCCCGCAACTACAAAAAGAAATGGGCTCTTATTTTTGTAATAAAAGAGAAGCATAACTTACTTTCTCCATAAACACTCTTACTGCTTCTTGCTGAAGCAGGATTTTATGCACTGCACTGAACTTTTGAGGGTTACAAAGTTAGAGCACATTTTTGCAGCTTTACAAATCCCCACATTCTGTGTGGTTTTTAGAAAATGCCTTGATCTGCCAGGGTGTTCTTTTCATGTTTGCAAGTATCTATGTGATGCAGTGTTGGTTCCAGTTCTGAAAAGCAAATTTGACTCACATGGACTCTTACTGCCCATTTAAAGGTTAAATACACACACAATACTGTTCCTGGCACATGTAAAAAGGTTTTTAGATGATTCCAGCAACATATTGGTTTCTACGTTGTGTAAAGGACTATGATTTTCAAAGGCTTTTTCCAGCCTAAACCAATCAAACATTATTAAAAACTGGGGAATTTTTTAAAAATATTTTGGGTGGAATTTATGATCCCTTTACCAGATAGGCAGAAAAACCTTGAGCTGAATGAAGAACGCACCAAATTAAATTCTGCAGGAAATAACATAACTGCACTTTCTTTAACACTGAACAACTCTGCCACTGCTCTCTTTTAATGGTTCCTCCAAAAGAGTATCTTAACATTCAGCCTTAGCTCTAGGGCAGCATAATATGGAAGGTCATCCACAAATGTTCCCTCCTTCTCTGGTCTACTGACTGTCTGCTTTCATTTTGTTATTGAGAAGTCAGAATTTGTCCAGCAGAATAGATGTTGTCAGACACTTCTTTCAGATCACATACAGCAAAGACTTTGTACCCTTGGTATGCATCAAACAGTTCAATCTCATGCAAAGAAAGAAGGTGAAGTAGCTTAAAAGAACAGGACATTGTAAAGGATGGAAACTTCCTTATTCAGAACAGAATGGGAGGAGTTAGGATGACCTTATTGAATGCTTCTCTCATGGTAGTAAGGATGGATACACACCTGCATGGAGTGGTGTAAGTAACAAGGCCCAGATTTTATCTGTTATTATAACTGCAGCTAAGTATGTTTAAATCTGAATTTATTACTTTTATACAATACAATTAATTATCACTTACACTGGAAAGCATTAGCATAGTAGTAGCCCTGTAATCTCCATCTCAGCTGTATCAGTTTAACTTCCAACTCCTTATCACCCTGGAAGGATCTTGGAATCTGAAATGCAGTGAGTTAACAGCACAGCCAAGAGACTTTTCCCTAACAACTGGAGGAAATGCTGGTACCAATAGTCTGGAAGGCTCTCTGGGCTATATGAGAACCTGCACAAAGGCACATAAATGTCTGGGCACCAGCTGACAGCTTCTGAAGTGCCTTTGCTCCTGACAGCAGAAATGTTTATTTAGAACAAGAAGGACTATTGAGATATGGATCAAGGGAACAATTTACCTTGAGGAAAGAGCATCAGGACACAGGCCACTAACCAAATTTTGTTCTTTTCACCTATTATCATGAATTTCAGCACAATGATACTGAAGCTAACTTTGGGGTTTAGCCATTGTTTTTTGTCTTCTATATCTTTGGGAAATTGCCTGTATATACATATACATATATCCCCACAGATATGCATGATCACGAAGGCCGTACTTTAAAAGGTGCACATCTGTTGCTTTAGTGTTCACCTGAATATGCTAAACAGCTTTCTGTTATCTTTCATTTTACAAATACACTGGGTGAGTAGATAAGAAATAAAAATGAAGGTACAGAGGAAGAGAAGAACAAAATCTTATTTTAATCAAAGTGGAAAAAAGAGCAGATGCTGAAAAGTATTGAAAATCAATTCAGCAAAATACAGAAAAAAAAATATCCAAATAGTCCACAGAAATGTAGAAATATCTTATGGCACACATCTTCAATGCACAAAATACATTTTTTAAATTAAAATACCAGCAGAAAATAAATGCATATGTTAGATACAGAGCTTACCTGTGTCCAGCCCCCAGCAAACCACTCCAATTTACCAGCACAGGGTCCGTTATTACAGGGAGTTGTTTCAGGGGGTCTGTTATTGCCACAGCCTTCCAGAGGCAAACTGCTGACATGGTTCGTCATACAAACCACTGACCGCGTACGGACTCCGTCACCGCATTCTGCGGAACACTGGGGAGGGACAGACAGAATAAGTTCACTAGTCCGTCCTCCAGACTACACAATGAAACGAGTAGAAGCAACAATCACAAAAAGAAAATGAATTTATGCAAAGTCAATTATTTTTACTTGTAATTCAGCTGTAGCAAATCATCTTACAGTTTCATACTTTTGAATACACTAAAAGTAGTACCTATCCCTTACAGTCACAAGTTAAAGAAATAAATCTAATTTTTATAGGTTTTGATTAGCTTTCTTACTTTTCCTTCCTTCTTCCTGTCTGTAAATTCTTTCAGTTTTAATTTTATTCATTTTTTCTGCATACCAACTAATAGATCTGAGAAGGGATAATACCAATAAGGAGCTTTTCAGACAGCAGTCTCATTTCAGCCTTTGAATTGTTCTATGAGTTTCTCCTCTGACCATTCAAGCCGTCAGCCAGGTGAACTCTTACACTGGTTAAAAGGATGAGGAAGCCTCTGAGTGCTGTGACACTGGTAGTAAAATGACTGCATAGTGCACCCTGGAACTTTTCCATGGAACAAGCTGACAGAGTATGAGAGCACAATAAAGTAGGAAAATATAAGATTTTTTGACAGGTGGTTTCAAAAGATTCAGGTAAATGCTCAGCAAATAACTGTGACTACCAGTAATTATTGCCCAGCCTGTTTCAATTGTAAGTTTTTAATTAGTTTTAGCAGGAGGTGGCCGTAGAAGTTTATGTAAATTCACTTCCTAATGATATGACTTCCCAGTAACATTCACCATTCTCATCTTTTCATTGTTAAATTCTGAAAGCTCTTAATATATAGTGATATGCAGATTCTTATATCACATATTTGGAGACAGTATGCATGTCATCTATAAATCACCCCGGATAAACTCCATTTATGCCTTTACAGTTTGGTCATTCATCTGCTTCAGCGGGAAAATCTGCAATATTCTACTGTTCTGGGCAGCATCAAACTATTGACATTTAAAAAACTGAAATATGCCAGAGAAATAATAAATTCTTGTGTTAGACTATTTTTTGTTGCTTAATTCTTTAATTTTTTCTTAATCTCCCCTTTCTTTCTTTTTCTTTTAGAATGCATTTAGACCATTAAAATAAAGAAAAACCCATGTGCAGCTTGCTGAAAGAGATGTATATAATTGAATTTAAACAACTACAAACACTTGTATTACACATACAAAGAAAACCACAAATAAAGTACGTAGTATATGGAAGAAAAAGATGCATTTGACTGACATTTCAGATTTTATTTTTAACATACAATGTAATTAGTTATGAGAAACCGTGTATTACTTCCACAATGAACAGTACATTCCTTGAGAGTGAATGTAACACTGTATTGTAACATTTTAAAAAACTTTTTTGAAAAAAAGTAAGAATTATTCAAAGAACTGGTAATGAGACACAGCACTGACCAATCATTAGCTTGATTTGGTTCCCTTTGTTAATAATGTAAGGGTTCACATCCAGAAATTCAACTACGGAACAGCAGATGCCATGATAGCACCACTATTAATAATGGGATTAACCAATACAGTCATTCACCTTCTCAAGAGAGAGACCAGTGACTTAATGTGCAGTTGGTTGCAGACTACTCTTTACTCAATTGCACTAACAAATACTGGTTATTTGTGTCAAACATGCAGTCATGTCATATTTATTCTACAGATACAGTATAGAAAAACATTTTTCCTATCTGCAAATTGGTTTCTTTCATAAGGTGTTCAAATAGAAGGACAAAGCTTTACTGAAATGGAATTCATAGAAAATTAAAAAAGCGATTCAACTTTTTACAAGTCATTTTTTAACGAACAAGAAATTCAGAATTTAAAGAGATGCTTATGTACTCCACAGGAACAGGAAGAAAATACTCATAGTTTGCAATGGTTTCTTCCTCCATTTGCAAGATAAAATAATTAAGCTTCTCTTAAATTATGTCTGTAAGTAACATAATGAACTTTTTTGGTGGTGGTGGCACCCAACAAAATTTTCCACTTTCACAAAGATATGTAAAATATACTTACCTCCTCAGCAAGCCAGATTTGATAGCTAAGGAGGTCTTTTCAAAGTAAACTGTCAAAATCTTGAAAATACAAGAATGATGTAAAATTGTGCTAGTAGTGAACATTTTCCTGTTTATGTAAACTAAAATAAACTAAACCTATTTCAAACAGTCCACTCCTAGGTAAACTGTTTAACTGAGCCCCATAAAATGCCTACCTTTCAAACCCACTGTACAGAAATACATTTTGTGGCTGTTCATATTTTATCCATTGCAAGTATGTTCAATTATATTATGCACAGATAACTATGCATATACTCTGCAAGTACTTTTCTTATTTCTAAGCAATTTTAAGTTGACAATCTAATTTGCTTTTCTGCTTTGAAAACCAGAGCTGGGAAGAAGTTTAGTCTATGGAGTCATCCAGAAAATCTACATAGTCTTATGTTCTAAATGATTATGCATGAACTGGGCTTACATATCAAATAACAAAGGAAATACCAAATGGGAAGGTATAGGGTTGTCCCCACCCTCTGCTGCAAGATTCTACTACAGATTAACTACCCTCAAAGGATTTACAAAGCAAACTTAAACTGAATGTTTCTGCGTTGTGTTAGGTTTTCTTCTTTTCAGTAAAAATCTTCCATGTGAAAGCCATGATTTCCAAAGCCCAAGGCAGGGAGTAGGGAGTGTTTAGATAGTGAATCCTCTCCCTTTGGTTTTCATAATTGACACACCCACTAATTTCAATTTTGTGCCATTGATTTGTTGCATTAATACATAGTAACTGTCATAACCTAACATTGTATGACATGAGGAACTTTCACAAGCTGCAACTTCTCTGTTCTGGGCCTATTATTAAAAATATTTTGTTTCACTGTCTTGTTTTAATTGGCAGAAATTCCTCAGAAACCTTAGTCTGTGGAACACCCTCCCTAGTTTTAAGGAGTCTGCCATTTCTTTTCTTTTCTTCCTGAGGTCCTTCCCTCATGAGTTCAGCTTCAGAAGCTTTCCATTCCCATTAAAAACTAAAAATAAAAAACAACCCTCATGCAGTGCTCTGATAGTTGTCAGAAAACAACTGTAACAGCAGTCCAGGAAAGTAAGGCTAGTTCCTGCAAACTCAGAAAACTGCAAGTGGAAGCCTGAATTTCTGGCACAGGCACAGGGCATGGTGGAGCAAAATACCCCTTTAACAGTGCCAGTTCCCTTTCACTAATGTGCCAGCCCTACTCATTGCCCTCAAATGGGGCAACAGACCACAAGAAAGTGGCAGCAGGAAATCTACCAGCACTCAAGAGTTTGTTCACCCAGGTCCTAGCATCATTGCTAGCCTTAACTAAATTTTTAAATTTTAAATAACACCCAATTGAGTTCCAGCAAAACTTCCCCATTTGTGCAGGATTTCTGTCTACCATACTTTAACCTCCATAATCTTAATTATTCCCCACAAGACAGTAAAGTTTTTATGAATCATCCTCCTGATGTTACGCTACTACAAAAAATAAAAATTAAAATCTAGCTTTGAAATACATTTATGAAACTCCTTAGCATTAATTGACCTTCTCTGAGAAAATCCTGTTCAGAAAGGATTTCAGAGGGATTAGGTAACCTTTTTTCTCCCAATAATGAACTAAGAATTTTATTTCAGGTGCTCACTTTTGCCACAATTCCAAGACTGGGGGCAAATTTTTAAAGGACACAAAACTATTGAGAGCAGCCTTGATTTCTTTAAAAAAAAAAAAAAAAAAAAAAAAAAAGGTAAAAAAGTCTAAAAAAAGTTAAAAAAGGGAGGTATGATAGTTTGAAATATCCTTATATACTGCCAAAAACACTTTCTGATATCTAGATTTAAATTATTTCCCTTCAGAGTGCATCTATGTATACAACAGGTGCTGGATCAGAAGTCAGACCATCCATTTATTTAGTCCAGCAGATCCATGGTATCCTTCCAAGGTAACAAAAGTTTTGAAATATGGTCTTAAGAATTTCTGGATGCTTCAGCTGGATCATGATTGCTTCTACATACGCACTGTTACCTTAATAATATGTAGTTGGTTACACTGTTGGTACTTACATATTACTAATGCTCTCTGAAGTAAGTACCATTAGGGAACAGACTTCTTCACTACTCTGGTTCATACAGGAAGTATCACTTGCCTTGAGAGCTGCAAGGACTTCTCAGGGCCTGAGTGCACCAATATGCCTTACTGGCCCCTTACTGGGGCCTCTACTCACATCGCTGCCTGCAGCTTGACCTTGACCCTGCCTCACTCCCACGGACCTGCCCCAGGATCACTGGTTACTGCCACTGGACCTGAGCTGTGGATTGATTTCCCAGCTTGACCTTGGACCTACCTCATCATCATGCTCTTGTCTGATAATCTGGATTCTCATTTACACTTGCCTGCCATGTATGAGCCTGCCCTGCTGACCTGACTGGGATGTTGTGGGCCCAAGCTGGTAAGGCTCCTCCCTGCCATGCCGACTTTTATATGCTGATTTTCATCTAAAGCAGCTGAATTGTGGCAGAAAGATCAGCTCTAGAGAAGAAAACAGAAATCTCCGTCTTGGCCAGCCTTCTATCAATGTCTCCTTCAAAACTCTCCTGGCTACATGTTTCATTGCAAATCATGAAGTAAGTTATATATTTGCATAAAGAATGCAAAACTTCTATTCCCATATGATTCCCACATGAAATCAATGGAACCCCTTCTTGTTTTTATTTTATGCTGAAAACAAACAGTGAGAATAAAAAATAACTAAACACCTGCATAAGCTCCACAGCAGACTCTTTTCCTTTGTTTTTTTCAGGATCCAGGAGATTTTATGTAAACCATTCAGATTTAAATAAAAAAACAGTGAAAGAAAAGTGCAATATTCATTGGTGGTTCCACATTTGACTGGTCAACAAACACAGTTGTACCTGCTAATAATGCTTTAGGATTGTGAGGAATAAAGCGATGATTTTTACAAAGCATACTACAGTTCTCTAATGGAAAATATTACAGAAACATCGCTGTTACTCCTTTTAATGAAGAGTGAAATCCAGAGCAGGCGTTTGATCTGTTTTGATTTTGTTCCCTGATGTGCACCATTTTTTCTTTCTTCCCAAGATTTTATTTTGGCCTCAGAATCTCATTAACATCTAAGAATTGTTTGTATTTTGGCTTCTATTCTAAGTATGCTCTAAACATAAAATGAGAAACAAATGAACAGAGGAGATGGCAATGAGGAATAAACAAAAATGCAAGAGGGGAAGCTTCAGTTAGCTGGAAGGAAACACTGGTGAGTCTCCCATTGCTGTAAATCAGGAGAATGCCATTTTCCGCTTCTGACCCATAGGAGAAGTAAACTTTCCAGCAATTAGAGCTGTCAAAGAATCAGTCATGTGAAATGTTTGCAAGAATCTCGTCTGCTCCCATCAATCCACTTTTGTGGCTAAGTTCAGTAAGGTTCACCAGCTTTACCCTAATGATTAATGGATGCAGTATGGTGGAACATTGCCATTTTCACACAGTATGACATCTTAAGAGAATTATGAGATGGGAAACCATCTTTCTACAGACGCATGTAAAAATATCACAAAAGTTTGTCCAGACTCTCTATAATCAAAATGTGTTAAAGATCATGTAGAAGACAAAGCCATGAAACTTAAATTAATTATCTTATTTATACTCAAGGTAGAGCAATAAATGTAAAGACAGGCACATACAGTCTGATGAGTCTCACTTTGCTGCTAGAGGCTTTTAACCTATAATGTCTTCCACTGAAATGAGTAAGAACTTCTGCTTCTCTCAAGATCAAGCCTGAAGGATATCAGAATGTGGTGTTTAGATCTACTTCAAAGACAAATAATAGAGCATTTACTTTTCAGAATATAAGGGTTTGTTTCTTAAGGATGAATTACTTTCCTTCCCTCCTTCACATGTTTCACCAGTGTGCACATGGTAGCTACAGAACTCATAAGCTTTACAGGTAAAAGTGTGTGTGTGACATACATACAGGAGACTCTTGATACCTGTTTATCAAAATAACTCAAACCAAGAACTGTATTGTTTTAGGAACATGGAGGTTTTTTTAATTACTTAGGATTAAGTATATTTATAAAGAATCAGTCTGTGCAGAAACTGAATCCAAGGTCAATGCCATGGAGGGAAACAGGTGGGCCATAAAATACATAAAAATATGTTGTGGGAAAACAAGATGGGAGAATATGTCAAGAAGGCAGCCAAGCATTATTTACAGAATAAAGCTACATACATCCCACCCTGGGAAGGAGACACAACTCCTACACACAACTCTTTATGTACTCTGCAGGTTTTTAAGTGCACATGTTGCATCACAGAAGTTACATTTAGGAAAATGTAATTATATAATCTTCCAATTCAGAACCCCGGAAACCATTACTGAAAATGAATGCAACTAGCATGATTTTTCATCAATTAAAACTCTGAAAAGTTTCAGTAAAATAAGAAAACCCAAAATCTTTCCACCAATCCTAAATTAGATCCCGTCCTTTTCTTAAAACTCAGTTGTGACTATTCATCTCTCTCTCCCTGTGCTAAAGAACATCCTTGTTAAATTCTGCACAAATATATATCACAGTCATCAAATCCTGAAATTTAACATCTGTTGGCAGAAAAGACAACTGTAATTTTTATGTTACTGTGCTTTTTCTTGATGTTTTACTAATTAACCAAGGCTATATTGTAATGCTCCATGCATCACATAAATCTGGACATGGAAGTTTGATATATCCCTTGCTGAAAGAGAAAGTATGTGCCTAACCAATCCCTGACAAGCCTCTGGAAATCTCTACTTGCTGCATGTGCGACAGTACACATTAAGTGCTTGGAAAATGGTTCAGTAAAGTATAGGCCAGGCCTTCTCTTAGGGCTGTAACCAAGTTTGAACTCAGCCATTTCAAGGTTCTAACGTTCTCAAAAGTTATGATAAGTTCTTTTACCTCTAAGTTTTAGCTACGGCTGAAATGTCAAAATACAATGGGAAAGACTGTTCTGTGGTATTTCCAGCTGGGACTTGAAGTAGGCATGTAATAAATCTCACAAAGAAGGTCTGTTCTTGTGAGATTTCCACCACAGTTTTGCAGACTCAAGAGGTTTGAACAAGCTTTCTTTAAGCATTTGAACTTTTGGCTGCTTATCTGAACCATTTGTGGCTGCCCATCACTGATCTATGCTTATTGCTGAAGTGTGGCTTGGCTTAAAGTACTTTTTAAAGAATTGTTTGGGGAAATTACACATGCAAAGTCCATACACCTGGGAATGTCTATTTCCATTCCATGACAGAACTCTTCTCTTTTTCAATAAAAACACACTCTTCAACAAAGAAAGACAGACTTCTGATCCTAAAAAACAGCCTTGAAAGGCACAATAAGAAAGCTAATGGCCAAAGGCCTGACTGCAAAGTTATTGACTACTCCTATATTCCTGACTTCCACCGGAGTCACTGCCACTAAATGTCTCTGAACATCAAGTTATAAGGTGTGTGTGAATATTAGAAGATTCTGCACATTCTAGCCCAAATCTGCTTTTTTCCTGAAATAAGCTGTTCCTTACATTCTCTTTGTGAATCAAACTCCAAACCCACTGCTGGCAGAAGTGATGGTGAATAATGCCAACTACAGTAGCAAGCATTTGGAAGAAATTAATTTGTACACTTATATAAGCTGAGAAGGTAACAAAATCCATTCTTTACTCTCTGACCCTGAAATGTTTGTGGTAAGAAAAAACTTCAACATTTTCCACATTACCTGCTTCACTTTTATGTCTCATTTAATACATATAAATAAGCATAATAACATTCTACAGTCATAACCTTCAGCTACAAAAACTGCTTTTATTTCTGCAGAGCACAAAATATCAATGTAGAATAATGAAGAAAACACTGATGCTAAAGTCTTTACTTACTTGACTGTATGTGCTTCACGTGGTGGAACTGCACTAGCAGATAGTAGCTGGGCCAGCTTTTTCAAGAAAGATGTCTTTGAGGGTAGAATGCATTTTTCTCTCTTATTTGTAAAATATCACTTTAATAGCACTGTACAAGGAACAGCTGTACAAGCTAAAAACCCCCTGCCATTTGTGCTAATACCTATGCTTTACCTGGTAACTTTCTGTCCAGGCTATGCAAGAGTGTACACTGAGTGAATAACAACTGGAAAAAAAAGTTCAAATAACAACAACGAAGATTTATTAGTGTATAATTATTTTTTTTAATAAAATCTATTTGAGTTGCATAGAGGCTGAAAATTTTGCAGGCCTTTACATATAGCAAGAGTCTCATCAGCCTTTTTAAAATTATGTGACATATCAGGTACTTGTCCTACGTGTGAAGTTCTTCCTCCTTCCCTGCATCTAAAACATGTGGAAAATCATCTGAGTGTCCAAACTAATGCATAACCTATGAGCCAGACATTCCTAGCTTCCAGAGATACTACCACAAAATGGTCTAAATAATGAATCCATTAAGTTATGAATGTAATCTTACAGCCTCAACAACAAATTAGATTATTTGCCTGCCAAAACAACCAGTCAAAGAAAAGGGAGATGCAATCAGGATTTTACAAACTGAAGGCTCAACTTGTCTACAGATTAAATTGATATGCAAGCATCCACAAGAGGGACCAAAATACCAGGCTCTTCTTAGCCCATGTTTGTAAGCCTTTTAATGAAAACATATAAATATCACTACTGAACAACAACCCTGAGCCTAATCATCAAACAAGGTAAATCACCACTGTTTTCATCACTTTCATGTGGAGAATATGACTCATTTGAATAAAAAAATACATCCACGTTCACAAAGTACAAAAGCCTGAATAAACCTTGCCTGAGTTGTTTCCCTCTTTTCACAGCTACAGGATAATTGTTTTATGGCTTGAACTTAAACCCAGACATCAGGCCTCAAATCTCCTTCCCTTAAAAAAACAGTAAGGAAACTTTTAGAGTCTGAATCTTGAGACTCAGGGCTAAGCAAGGCAGAATAATAAATCTCAGCACACTCAATATGGGAAGTTCAGACACAGAGCCAATTCTAAATCCAGATGTTTGGCCATGTACCCACACGCTTGCCCTTTCTATGCATTCTTGGATCTAACACAAACACAAGATGTCCTTGGGATCATTATTTTTTGTTTTGTTGCCTGTTTAACAGATCAAGGATAAACATGGAAAACAAGATCATGCCTTTTATGGCTGTACAGACGTATATTTTCTAAATTCTGAGGCACCTAAGTTGTTTTACAAGATCTATCAGCACAACGATAATGAGAAGCCTTACCCTGTCACTCCAGTCTGTAAGGAACCAGCTCTTAGCACAAGGACCCATGTCGCAGTTCTCAATATCATTTGGCCGCAGCTTCATGTTACATTCCTCATCATCAACAATGTCTCCAAGGTTGCTAACACATTTCACATCTCTGGTCCTCTGCCCCACTCCACAAGGCACTGAACACTGTAAGAAAAGGGAGGTTGAATCAGGATGCTGTGCAAGAACTGCAGTGGTTTATCAGGGAGCTGGGAATGTACAGTTCATCCATTCTTGCTAATTCATCCACAGAAGCTACAGAACTATTCTAGATTGCTAGGAACAGGGAATAAAAATGCGTTAGTGGTTTTGAATTATATTCTCAGTCTGTAGTATTCTACAGTATACTATGCAGATACATTTGGAAAAAATAAAATTAAACCCTAGCTTCAATAGGCCATGCTGCACCTTACGAAAATGAATTGCTGGTATTTGAATAGCAGGCTGACATGTTCTGTGTAATTTTGATCTTGACTGAAGTGGATATGAAGCCAGAGAAATGCAAAGAAACAGAACTTCTGAATCCCTCTTACAAGTAAAGGCCTTCTCTTCCTGCTCTCTTTTCTTCAACCTCAGAGAATGCTGACAGCTATTGGTATCTCTGCCTGATGATGTGAAGCATCCAGATCATGAAGCAAGATGGGAACATAATTTTCCACTGTGTATGCATGAAATGTTTGATCAGTCCAGTAAACATTCTAGAATTAAAGGGGAAAATCTCTGGGAATGTGAAGATTAAAGACTGCAGCACCTGCATACAAGGGTACCTAGCAGAGCTTCCAAAGGCAGCCTCGTTTTTCCCTTGCTTTCGGATGCTTAATTATGTCTACTCTATTTACATGTCAAAGTTATTTACCATGTAAAATATATTCCCTGCAGCAAGACACCTCACAGACTTCATCTTCTGACTGCAGCTGTTTCTTCAACTGTTCACTCTAGAACACTGGCCAAAACCCAGACTACATGAGTGAGGTCATTAAATAGCAAAATACTAAAACAAATACCCCATTCCTTATGTCATACAGGGGACAATTTCTCCAGTTACTCTCAAAGTCTATTCTGCTGACTCCAAACTTAAAATTATTACAATGCCATTTTTTCTAATCAGATTTACATCAAAGTTTTTAACATTTGTATGGTAGAAAAAACAGTAAGCACATTAAAATCTTAAGACAGGCTTAAGATTTTAAGATCTTTTAAGATCACAGAGCTGTCTCCAAAGTGAAAACGTAACTGTATTTCAGTAAGCACAAACACAAATAAATGCTCTACTGAAACCAGTTAGCAAACTCAATTGCTCCTTTCTTTATGATGGATCTTCCTCATGCCAAGAACTTCAATTTTACTTGCAAGAGGAAATTTATCACAGAATTTTATTGGACTTACACTTATATTCAACCAGCTGCAATTCCTAAAGCATCTGTTTAGCTTGATTCACCATTCGCAGTAAACCATTAAAGGCTCTGTACACTGAAATACTTCTCAAAATGTAACAATACACAAGATCAGCTCCCCTTTCTCATCATCAACTTAATAAAATAATCAAAACTTACCTTTAATACCAATTTTACTGTCCTTTAACTCCAGATGGCTTTTAATTCATCATGAATAATGAATTAACCAACCTACTTATCTTTACATTCATCTGTCTAGGTAATTCTATTTTTCTGAATCAGGAATAGATCAACAAATCACAGATACTCCATGACGAGGAAGTTAACAATGGCACCATCAGCCTCAGAACTGCAGCAACTGAAGGAGTTAACTCACATAGGCTTTACCATAGGGGAAGACCCCCGATAAAACCACACAAAGTCTGCTGCATGACACTTTATCGTACTGTGACTGTGGAGATGGAAAGCTGTGCTGCTACTGCCAGTGCACCTAGCCCATGCACAACACACTGCATGCTGTGACATGCATTCAGGGTTTAAGCTGGAATTTTTCACAGTCTATCCACACATATAATTCAGCAACTCTACAATTTTTTTGCTTTGTTTCACAGGCAGCTGAAAGAGACTTCTTTATCACTACATTTAATATACCAGGATATTTTCTCTTTCACGCAATGGCCATGAAAGTATCTCAGATGGTTGTCAGGTTGGTCAAACCTTTTGTAAGCAACACAGAAATTAAAGCTCAAAAGTGTACCATTCACATTGTTCTGAAAGTCTTGGTGTAGCCTCAAACCAATGAGAGGAACTACTGACTCTAGCCTTAATATACACGGGGTTTAAATAATTCCTGGAACTAAACTCTACATGCTATGAGAAAGAGCAGTAAGTTCGCCACCACAGGCAAACCTTTCAGGACTCTCCCAACTCTAATTCATACAGCATTTAAAAAAACCCATTGCTTAGAAAGCTTGTGTACTTCTGTACACACACATCTGCATGTTTTGCACTATTCAATTGCTCTTTTTCAGCTTCTTTTTGGTTACAAACAGTAAACTTTAATGGTCATAATTGAGCAGGGTTTTCCTGAACTAAGATTCACAGATTTCCAACGCTTTTAACATGCCACTTCCCTGTTTTAAACAAAAACAAATTTAATGTTTGATGAGTGACACGTGGAAGAAAATTCTTACTCTTTTCAGAGCTTTTATGCCTCAAATCAATCAATCATACTTACTGAGGTCCACTCTGTCCTAATCTGCCATTCACTGCAGATCTTCAGCTGGCAAGTGCTGGTTGTCTCTGGTTTCTCCAGGTGATGACAGCGGTATTGCTGAACGGTCAAGGTACGATTGGCATACATTTGCCGGCATAAGATCTGTCGATGCTGCATACCAAGGCCGCATGTTTTGCTGCACTCAGACCACTCCCCTATATCCCAGCTAAAGGAAGAAGAAAAAAAAGAGGATGTATTTTTTTCAGTAAAGGTTTCTCTAATACTATAGTTAACAGAACTCGAATGACATTATTCTGATGCTGGTACAAAAGTTTATAAAATTACACTTAAGCCCCTGCATGCTTAACTTAATCCTTTATGAAGACAATATTATATACTTGTAACCGATCTATCTGTAGTGCTTGATAATAATAAGCATGCATACAGATTGGACAATTTGTGGTTTCAAGACGTATTACAAACATTAATAAAGCTACTAATAGCTGTTTGGTTTTTAAAATAAACTATCTATAATATATATTATTGCTCTATTGACACTTCACAGAAAATTAAGATGCACTGCATAAAATTTTTCTGCAGCAAAGGCTCTAAAAAAGGACAATACCACAAAAATCACGTAACACATCCAGACAGTCATTCATCGGTAAAACTGAAATAGCAAACGATAAGCAATGAATAAGATGAAACAAATTCTTCTCATTCCAAGATTTCACTGTATTTATTTAATCACTTTTGTATAAACATGTCATTTTCCCCTTTCAGTTTTAATTTCAAGCATGAAGACATACACAAATAAAGGCAGTATCTGAGCTGTTCACACATTTTATTTCAGAACTCTTGTGGAGAGCAAGCAAAATCTCTGTATTCTTTTTAATAAATATTTACATATCTTTGTTTATATTCTTGCTATTATCCTGTGTAAACAAATGAAGCTGAATTAATATGAGTTGTTAGAAAGAAAAAGGTGAGAAAAATGCTTGGTGATAGAAGACATCTCCAAGTAAACAGCTTTAGAAGTTCCTGAGTATCTAATATGCACTAGGAAATTGCTTGTCAGGCATCTCTAACACTGTAAGAGCACTTACTCCATTAGAAACTTCCATGGGATAAGGAGTGGCCACTTGCTGCTCAGAAGAGAACTGAAGAATGTAACCACAAGAGAGATCAAAAATAGAGCTGCTGACCTGAAATAAAGCTGCTATAACGGCAACTGGGTTTAACCCTTTTCTCTTCTTGGCATACACCCTGAGACCCTGGATGAATAGTTTTTTACTATTTAAAGTAAGTTGCTTAACCAATTCTAAGTCGCAGTCTCTTGATGGCAAGGGTGCTGGAAACAAGAACTACAACTTCAGAATCCAGTCTTCAAGTTGAAGAACTACTGAATTCTAGGAAAGAGAGGTGATGTTTATGAGGGGTCTGTTGTGAGCACTATCAGCCTATTCTCATCTTTAAATATGACACCATGGAATGAACAGGTGGGTACTACAGCACACTGGTCCAATGTGGTGTGATATAAACTACAGAGCCTCTTCTTTTAGACAAGTATATGCAGAAGCCTGTTAGTTGTAAAAAAAAATGTACCCATAGAGAAACCATGTATAGGGTGCATGTCTGAACAATCACACAAATTCTGAGAAAATACTACACTTACTTGTTGCCACCTTCTCTTTTGTCTTCTTTGAATGCCTGTGAAGGGGAAGAAGGCCACCAACAACTCAGGAAAAAATATCCACTACACTTTCTAACACAAGTGCATAGTACTTAAAAGTTCAAACTAGTTTCCTACTTAGAATAGCATCTTTCAGATGCAAAACCTCAATGACATTAGCTTATTTCGCTTTAATTAAATTGTAGGATCTTACAAAGCTGGACATGGGAAGAGGTTGCAGGCCTCCTCTTCTGGAATGGGTTTGGTGCTGCTGTCACAGTAACTCTCAGATACCTCCTCATGCGTGATTCTGTTGACGCAGTGGAAAACTGGGTACTGTGACCCTGAAATGAAGAAGAAAATTACGTGACGCATTGCAAAAGACTTTGCAGTATAAGCCATAACAGCAGCATCTGATGCAGAAAGGAGATGTGTAACTTAACAACAGTAAATACAAACTAAGATTTTATCCAAAATTTCCAAATGTAAGAGCTGTATGCTATACTGTTTACATTGTAGTATTAAGGGAAGTCCTTAGTACATAGAAAGTGCAGTACAGCATTGTAGGAAAGGCTGAGAAAACATGTTCCTTGGTCTGCATAAGATCTTTATAGTGCCGGGAGTAAAAGCATTAAGTATTTGGGCAATTAAAAAAAATGCAGCCAAGTGGTCACAATGCAGCCTTGAGAGGAGGAAAAATTTAGCAGTCATTCTGTTGTGCTTCTGGAAAGAGACTGAGCCTCATTACTTTAGAGTTATGTGGTGAGTAAATACATGAGAACATTATGCACTTTATCTAGTTTTTGAAAAAAACTATAAGATAAAGCTTACAGGTTAAACATTAATGTAGACTACAAAATCACTGAAAATTACTACTCTCCATATTTAATGCTCAGTCTTTAAATAATTTTCATGCTAGAGCAGAAAGACAGAACTCTAATTCTATTACTACTGCAAATTTGCTACCAAAATTATGACAAAGAGCAAGACGCTAACATGCCTACTTGTATTTGTTAAGTGAAAAGTTGGAGTACATTAACAAGTTTCCTGACACAGGTGATCGAGGAGCCAACTATGAAAGGTGCTTTGCTAGAGCTAATACATAAAAACAAGAAAGAAAAAGTCAGGGATATGAAAATCAGGGGCAGCTTTGGCTGCAGTGGCCATGAAATTGTAGAGTTCAAGATACTAAGAGGAGGAACAGGGCAAACAGCAGGACCACAATCCAGAATTTCAGAAGAACAGATCCAAACCTCTTCAGAGATCTGCTTGGAATAATCCCATGGGATGAAGCCCTAGAGAGAAGAAGGGTCCAGGAGAGTTGGTTGCTATTCAAAGACCACCTCCTCCAAGCTCAAGAAAGATCTGTCTCAACGAGTAGGAAATCAAGCAAAGGTGGCAGGAGGCCTGCATGGATAAGCAAGAAGCTCCTATCTAAATTTAGACATAAAAAGGAAGTACAAGGGGTGTAAGCAGGGTCAGGTGACCCCAGTGAAATAAAGAGATTTTTGATTTTGCAGGGATGTGATTAGGAAAGGCAAGGCCCACCTGGAGTTGAACCTGGCAAGGGATGTGAAAAGAACTCCACAAGTATATAAACAAAAAAGGAACACTAGAAAAAAAATTCTCTTTAGTTCTTTTTAGAAAGTAGTGCAAAAGTCTGCTGATTCACTCTCTGCCCTGTTTATACCATGTAAAGGGGCAGGAACCTCCTCCTCTCACAGCAATGGCACAGGATACCTCCATGGTAACAGGAGCCCTTTGGTTACAAGAGAAACAGGGCTCAGCCAAAGAGAAGTGGTCAAGGTACAACCCACAACTGTCAGTTTAACCACTTGAAGCTAGACCCATTGACTTAGAAATTGGGTGATATTATTAGGCTATCCTACAACAAGTAACTCCAAATGACTAATTATTGAAGCCTTATTAGTGCAGATAATCAGAATTACAGAGAAAGAAACTACGAACAGGAAAATTAACTCTGAACTGAAAGAGAAACATTTTGCTTTGGTTAGATATAACTTACTTCCACAGAATGAAATAAGCAGAAGTAGAATGCCAGTCAATCAGACAAGCATATATACAGTTTACACTTCTTCCCGCAAACTTTTCTTGGAACGCTTTCCTTCTCAGATTTCATGTTTGTCATTTTGCATTTGAAATGCATGGATGATGTGCGATTGTTCTGAATAAGGCTGTATTTTTAAAGTAAAACTATGCCGACTGACCTTGCCATTAACAACACACTTCAGAATTTGGGGAAATATAGTGCCCAACCTGAAGACAGAGTCATAAATGCCTAATTCTCAGTGTTTGCAATGAGAAATAGAATGACATAAAAAAACCCCCAAAATTCAGGGTGGTTTAAGCAAGCACTTTTTCAACAGAACTCATATTGCTCACACTCACACTGCTCTTGTCTGAAACACCTACTTTTATCTAGGAAAGCTACCACTCTGTCTCAGGAATGCACCCTACACAACACTGTAGACCAAGCATAAGAAAGATTACAGAAAAGTGGGGTTTTTTTTTCCATGTTCCTGGCAAGATAGGAAGAAGCTGGGCAAAAGTTATCAGTACAATCTTTCCACAAAATAGACTTCTCTTTCCTTAGATCACAATGTATGTCTGCACATCTACAAAAACCAAACTGCCATGCCTCTGACTCAAAGGCAAAAATAAATCCCATCTTGCCTAGAAGACCTAGACAATTTGCACAGAAAACTCAGCTGCATCTCTGTTGGTATTTGTGTCTAAAAAGAGTGTAGAAAAGGGCTAAGTTGTAACATTTAAAGCTTATGTGCCTCACATATGGGTTAACTAAAGCCTGCACTGTCAGTGAGACCGATTCATAAGATTGTTGACACTACAAGTCAGGCCACTGGATTGAAGATCAGTTTTCTCTAGCTTTCAATTTCTAATTATCCACTTGATCTTGCAGTCTTTGTCTAAGATCTGTGGTTCATTAGCTCCACATTTCTTAACCCTGGAGCTCAAAACCCCTGTATATTTAATGGTAACTGCTAAATATTTTTTTCAACTGTATTATGACATTTGGAAATTAACAATTCAAACATCTCATCCTGTATTTACTAAAATCTATTTCCTTTGTCATACAACCAACTGGTAACTTATACCTGTGATCAAGAAATAGAAAGAAAGGAGATCAATATGTTCAGCCATGTATTCAAAAAAATACTGCAACAGAGATTTGTAGTAACTATAAATAATGACTTTAAATAAAGTAAGTGTGGCCATAGTTGATGGTAACTGTTGGCCAGCACACTTCAGTTTCAGGGTAGAAAATTTAAAATTACAATTCCCACTAAAGTTGTATTTGTTCAAGAATTTAATTCTATCAAAAGTAAGGCTTTCTATCTCTCCAGCTAACTTGCACTAATACTTCAGAAAAAAGCTATTACATTTTCTGAAATCTAAGGAAAAAAAATGTCAGTTTACACTGTTTAACCTCCTTTCTAATTCTTCTTTTAAAAAGTAACAAACATGCTGCCATGACTGACAGGTGTTCCTGCTCCGGCAGGGGGATTGGACTAGATGATCTTTTGAGGTCCCTTCCAATCCCTAATATTCTGTGATTCTGTGACTGATAAGAAATTACACATCCCAAGTAATTTCCAAGGTGTAGATAACAGTTTTAAGGCACAGGCTGCGCTCAGAGAAGATGAAGTGATGTACTCCTCCTGTAAGATTTTTCAGATAAAATCTGGATGAAGTTCCTGTGGCTCCAGGACGAGAGGAATTTGCAGTGCACCAGCCTGCTTCTCTCTGGACAACAGAGAGGGATGGTGTACTACTTCACTTCCCTGACAGGATGTGGTGGCAGTTTCCACACTGTCCAGATTCTAGCAGATTTATTTGCTCAGTCACCTTAAATGGAAATCTGGGATAAGAGGTGGTGGCAGTTCTCATGGGAAGCATTTTCACTTAAAAAAAAAAAAAAAAAAAAAAAAAAATTTCCAAGCAAAAGTTTTACTGAAAACTGCTTTGAAATCTCACAGCTTTTCATCAAAACTTTTAATTAATCCTCCCTTTTTCTTTAGGTAGCAAAAAAATAATTTTTCTTCCTTTCTTCTTCAAACTTAAAATTTCCTAACATTATTTAGCTTTGACAGGTTCATTTGGGGAAAAAAAAAGAAAACTAAAGACCATGTACCATCTACATTTCTGCATGAAGAAATAAAGTACCAGAAAACAGGAAAACATGGAAAAAAGAAAAAAGAAAGTGTCCTATATTGCATAATACAAAATGAAAACAAAGTCTTAAATAGTGCAAGATTTCTTTCTGATTTTTTTCACTCCATTTTTTTATCAGCCCCTATAACCTAGTTGGACCTTAAATGCCTTGAGGGCATCAGAGATTTGCACAGGTTTCTCTCACCAAGATCACAAGGAAAGTTCATACATTATCAACAGTGTCAGGATCCTGCTCTCAAGGTCCAGTTTATTATAAATTGAACTTGATCAGAACACGCACACATTTTCCAAACAAGGGGGAAAGAGATACTCATTTCTGACAGTTCTCTTGTTAGATTTCATGGAGTAAATTTAGGCTGTATAGAAGGCTGAAAGATATCCTTTAAAGTTTGGTTTTCCACAATTTTGCTAACATCATTTTCACTCAGATTTCATTAATATCACCACCAATAGCTACCAGATCTCTGAAGAAATGGCAAGAACTATGTTCAAATGTCCACAAAGTCTATAGGAAATACAACCAAGACTTCTAAGA